>NC_057801.1:103920367-103969670 GCF_018294505.1 Triticum aestivum | reverse complement strand
CTTTATTTAGATTCTAACTAAATATTCTACTGAACTTTATCCGGGAATCTTTCTAAAGAATCCATCTGGCAAAACGAAATTTGTCGATTTCAATCTAAGGTGCACCTTGCCTTTTTCAGGTAGCTTTGTTACGCCTATTCAGCTAGGTGGGGCATTGGTCATAGCCGAAGTCGAAGGGAAAAATAAGGTAATGAGATGATGGTGCCATCAAGAAGTTTTCGACGAACGTAGTAGCGGCCAAAAATGAAACTCTTGCATGAAAGACCGGATTTGACGCAAGATGAATGGCGTTGGGGTTTTTCAAATGAAACCCGCGATCAGAAAGTCACCAACGGAGCCATACAATCTATCTAGTAGTGTGCCATGGCACGGTACTCCGCTTCGGCAGTGGAAGGAGCAACTGTCTATTGCTTTTATCTCGTCCAAGATAGTGTCTCGTCTCCCCATAAAATAGATAAGCCTGTAGTTGAGCACCTATCTGAAGGCCCAATCGGCATCAGTAGTTGCACGCAACTCTAAAGAATACGATGACGGAAAAAAGGACGGCTCAAGAAAAGGTACCTCGAATATATCTAAGAATCCGATGAACTGCTGCAAAGTGAACTGACCGGGGGGCAGCCATGAAAGGCTGACTTTCTTAGGAAAAGCCATCTGGGCAAGAGATCGTCAGATAAACCAAACTGCTGACCTACTGTCTGTACTGCGTTGGATCAGATAATGGTGAGCCATCAGTCGGACGGAGTTTAACGTAAAGCTCCAAGGGAGTGTCAACAGTCTTCTCATCATTGAGTTGAGCTCGAGTGATCAAGTCATGACGTTATTTGATCTGAGATACCAAATATCCACGAGGAGAATGTGCGACCTCCAAGCCAAGAAAAGGCTTAGGGCGCGTCAGCGCCTTCATAGCAAATAATTGATGAAGGCGACACTTGATCAGCGATATGGTAACGGAGTAATCACCAGTCAGTTTGATATCATCAACATACAACAACAGAATAGCACATCCTCGAGGATAAACTGATACGAACATGGCCGAATCATGATCACTCCGAGCAAACCCTGCCTGGATAACATAACCACTATGTTGAACTTCAAAAACCGACGCTATCGGGGCTTGTTGAGACCATAGATCGCTTAGCGTAAAGGACAGACAAGAGAAGAAGTCGGAAGGGCAGGTTCTCTTTCATCCGTCTTTTCTAGGTGCGCATCTCCATCTACTAAAAGTAGGGGTGGTTGCCATAGATAGATTGGGTCACTCGTAACCTGAGCAATAACCGATGCTACT
Source organism: Triticum aestivum (assembly GCF_018294505.1). NCBI lineage: Eukaryota > Viridiplantae > Streptophyta > Magnoliopsida > Poales > Poaceae > Triticum > Triticum aestivum. The sequence continues at coordinate 103,968,385 of NC_057801.1, read as the reverse complement.
ACAGCAATAACAGAAATAACCGATGCTACAGCAGAAACTACAGCTATATGTGGCGGCCCCACACGCAGCTTTGTTTAACAAGCATCACCCTTCCTTTCTTTTCAAATGCTTCCTCAGTCAATCAGCAGCTTATTTGATTCCTATTCTTATTAAACATCTGATATAGATGGTGGGAACAATGAAGCAGATTCTTCATCTGTAGGTTGCAATCCGTATGATTTCTTTTCTCGATCTCCTGCTTGTGTTTCACCTCGCACCTAAGCATCACGTTCCTAGGGACAGAGACATTTGCGCTCTAAGGCAATCATAGTACTACCAGCATGGTTACATCGTTCTGCGGGCAAGCTTCAACTTCAAAGTCACCTGATTTGGCACCAGCCAAAGGAGTAGGAACAGCAGCTGGGGAAGCACCATTACCATCCATGGGATGCTTTGTGAATAGCCCCCTCTGTTCAATACCGATACCTGTCAGATTCCATAGCTGATGAATCTCTTTCTTTTTCCACTCTTTCCCCGTCACGCAAGACGCTTTTCTGGCACAAACCTAGTAGTTATTTGTCCTGCTGATCTTGGGTGAACTGATGACACTGATGCTCCAAGACCAAGAGTTTTCACAGCCAAAGCTATTGAAGCTGCTCCCTCCCATGAATCACAGCTTTCTAGACGCACTGCTTGAACACCATGGAGCAAGATAGAGAAAAAACTCCTATCCTAGTTGATCGAGCTGAACCCACCCACCGTCGGGCAGGTGCATCAGCCTCTTCTTTCTAGTTTCCGACAGGGCTACCCGCACTAGCCTCTGACCTCTACTCCAAAACCTGAACTTCACAGATCCGAAGCCTAAACCTTCACTACTTCCATCACTTAACAGAGCAGGTCTTGTTTTCAAACTTGTTTTCGGGTTAAGTGCAGAAAATCAATTCAATATTCCTGTCATTGAGGATCTATTAGATGAGCTACATGGTGCACAATTGTTTTCCAAACTTGATTTGAGATCAGGTTATCATCAGATAAGAATGAGAAGAGAAGACATTCCAAAATTTTAGGACATATTTTTGTCATTATGAATACTTAGTGATGCCATTTGGACTCACTAATGCACCTGCTACCTTCCAATCTTTAATGAATCATGTTTTTGCTCCGGAAATACATTTTGGTATTCTTTGATGATATTCTGATATATAGCAAGACCAAACAAGCTCATCTCAAGCATCTAAAGTTAGTCCTGGACATTCTAAGGTCATAAAAACTATATGCTAAGATTAGCAAATGAAGTTTTCCTGTCCCTCAAGTGGAGTATTTAGGGCATGTTATCTAAGGATAGGGTCTATCTACAGACCCCCACAAAATAGTTGCCATCAAAGAATGGCCAGCACCTAAGACTATCACTCAGTTGAGGAGTTTTCTTGGTATGGCTGCAGAAAAAGAAGATTTGTCAAGAATTATGGGATAAATTCTAGGCCACTTCATGACTGTCAAAAAAAAGAATCATTCTAGTGGTCAGATGCTCAAATTGAGGCCTTCACAACATTGAAGAATTGTCTGGTCACTGCTCCTGTTATGGCTTTGCCTGATTTGACCCTACCATTTACTTTTTAAACAGATGCATCAGGTCAAGGTATTGGCTCTGTCCTCATGCAACAAGGCACACCAATTGCTTATTTCAGTAAAACCCTTGGACCCAGAAATGCAGCTATGTCAACTTATGATAAGGAGAAGCTTTAGCTATTTGTGAATCCTTGAAGAGATGGCGCCACTACTTTCTTGGTTCCCAATTCTTTTATTGATCAAAACTGATCAACAGAGCCTTAAATACATCACAGAACAAAAAGTCTCTGAGGGCATCCAGCACAAGCTTATGTGAAAATTGCTTGAATTCAATTACAAGATTGAACACAAAAAAAGAAAACAAGGTTGCAGATGCTTTGAGTAGAAGAGATTCTCTTATGATGGCAGTCACTGCAGTTACTCCTGCTTGGGCTTCAACTGTAGAAACCAGCTACACTAATGATGATCACTGCAAATCTCTACTTGAGAAGCTCACTGTATCAGCCAATGCAGCACCCCCTTATACTCTTCATTCTGGCATTTTGAGATATAAAGGAAGAATATATGTGGGATCAGATGTTGTTCTTAAACACCAAATCATTGATTCGCTTCACAACTCTCCCATAGGAGGCCATTCAGGCATTGTGGCTACTTATCAAAGGGTAAAAAAGCTATTTGATTGGCGCCAGGCCAGGAGATTGAAACTTTTCTACATGAGTGTGCAGTTTGCCAAAGAGTCAAGGGAGAGCATTGCCACTACCCTGGTCTCCTAGATCCACTGCCATTACCTACTTCTGCTTGGACTGACATCTCCCTGGATTTCTTTGAGGGTCTTCCCAAATCATTGGGCAAAGAAGTCATATTGTTGGTGGTGGACAGGTTCACTAAATATTCTCATTTCATTCCCCTTGCTCACCCTTATACAGTACAATCAGTCTCTCATGCTTTCATGGATAATGTTTTTAAGTGGAATGGATTGCCAAAGTCAATAGTCTCTGATAGAAACTGGATATTCACAAGTAACATGTGGCAGGCCTTCTTCAAAGCACTGCAAGTGAAATTGAGGTTTAGCTCTGCCTATCACCCACAATCAGATGGCCAGACAGAACGTGTGAATCAGTGTGTGGAAAATTACTTGCGTTGCATGGTTTTTCAGCAACCAAGGAAGTGGGCTAGTTTGGATCAAGCAAATGCCACTTGGGAGGATGCCGACTTCATCAAAGGTCTCTTTCCGGAGTTCTATACAGCTCCTATTCGTGGTTGGTGCCCTAATTCCAACACTTGACAATGCTTTGGGGGAGGTATTGTCATATCTGAAGATTACTGTACCTAACTCTCAATTGAATTCAGAGTGCTGCCTTTACTTCATCTGTCGTGAACGGAGCCAAGAGGCTTGCGTTCATTTCTTCAGTTACTCGCTTGTTTACTTTCCCCAGTAGCCCAGGGTCGGGAGCTAGGACTTCTGAGGTGAACAGTCCCTCAAAGTAACCCTGTATCAGAGATGCTAACTGGTCATTACCTTCGATCCTATTGCCGTTTGAGTCATTCAGAAACTTTATTATGTTCTTCTTTTTTCTCCGTTGCAAAATGATGTGATGAAAGAAGCTCGTATTTCGGTCTCCATGGCGGAGCCAATTAGCCCTTCCTCTTTGCAGCCATTAATCCGAGTGCAAACTCTCTCAATTAAGTGTTGGAAGCAGTCGCTCCTATCCACTCCTACCAGGGAGGGGAGCCCCAAGTATTTGTCAGTGAGCAATTCGGTGACAATATTCAGCAAGTTGCATACTTCTTGTCTGTCCCCCCTATCTGTCTAAGGGTCCTTGGTAAAACTCTCTTCATTGAAGGCAGTGCGTGGGTATCCATCTTATCTACGGTCTGCGGGTCATCCACATGACCAAAACAAAGGGTACGAAAGTAGTGAAACCGATATATCTGTTGAAGGCGATCCCACCGGTCCTATTTATTAAGTTGCAATGGCGAGTATCTTTGGACCCCAAAGAGTTGTATAAGTTGGAAAATGGAGATTTGCCTGTGGCATTGGCCGTTGGGCAGCTAGCTATTGCATTTGAAGGCTCCACAGAAAGAACCCGCAGGTACTATTACAACAGGTGGCTTCGAATCCAGTTTGTTAGTCGTTTGCATCTCGGTTAACAAAAATAAGCTGGAATCCCTCCATTCGTAGATCAATCAGCTAAAGTTGTTAAAACAATGCCCCGGTAAAAAGGTAGCAGAAGGTCGTTCTTTCTTACTCTAAGTTGCACTCAGGTGCTGCCATTTTAGAGCTAGGCGATATTCTCTGTGTAAACCAGTATCGTATCTGTTCGATATGGACCATTCTATAAGTATAGTCATTTCAGTCTTCCTCAAAGGATCTCCGATCTATTGTGCAACCTTCCCTTCGAAACCCACCCCACACGAATACTTCTACCCCTTATCACAGCTCCAATGCCCACAGGCATCTGTCTCTAGCACAAATCTTTTACTGAAATCAGGGAGAACCAACACAGGGGCCTCAATTAAAGCTTGCTTGAGAACATCAAAGGATTGCTTTGGCTTGTCCACACAAATGGTACTCCTTTCTTTAACAAGTTCATGAGAGGTCTCCTAATTATGTATATATAGGATGAGTCACATCTTGACCGGAGCCATGCGGAGCACAAAAAGTGAAGAGAAAGGATTTGTTCACCACTTTAAGCCAAAAGATAGAAATGAAAGATGTTCCCATAGAATGAGAGTAGATCCCGCAAGTGAGCTATTTATACCGAAGCTTACAAGAAGCAAAGTTGAAACGGGAGCTTTCCCACCACGGCATCCAACTCTTCTCTTCCGTAAGCAAAGGGGCTTTCAACGAGATAGGGAGCTGTACAATTTCACTCGTGGGTGGGGCTGGCTACGCTTGCTAGATTGGATCAAATATACGTGTCCTACGCTAGGCGGAATCGTTGTTTCACTCCTCCAAGCGTTCCTTGCCAATGGGTAAAGCCTTCATCTATCACTTCGGTCGGAGACATATTAATTACCTTTTTTATCCTTGGACCCTTGAAAGCTCGCTTCCCTTCCTGAACTGAGGGAAACCGGTGCCTGAGAGATCCGTTATCTGCAGTCTCTGAGCTTGATTGCACATCTTTTCCTGCTCATACATGTGTTTTTGCACGCTTGAGACCTCCTCTTTCGCTTGGCTATCCGAGGAAAGATGTCTTACGAGGTGGGTTGGACAACGTACGTAGTGAGCCTGCTGCTATCAGTGTGAAGATGAGCATCTATCTTTCTTTTTAGGATTTAGTGTGTGTGTGTGTGTGTGCTTGTTCTTAAGGGAACGTGCAAATCACCCAATCATATCAGGATGGATCCAATGGGTGTGATTTTTGTCTGTATTGATCACTTACCCACGCTATAAGAAGAAGGGCGTCATTGAAGAGTTTGGGGTCCAAAGCCACACCTTCTTTCCCCCATAGGAACAGAGGTCAGGAGCTGCCGGCAGGGCGCTGCATTCAATTTGACTGATGGCTCAAGATAAGTACGAGACGTACTTGAGATAGATAATTTATGTATTTCGCTATTTTGAATACCTAAACTGCTGCTAACAAGAATAAGTACGGAGAGATTGGATCTCCCTGGCGTAGTCCCTGAGAAGGTTTGAATTCCTCAAGACGCTCCCCATTGAAAAGAACCGAGAAGGTAACTGAAGTCACTAACCTCATCACCATAGAAATCCCACCTTCGCTGAAAAAAAGTGGGCTGGATAGCCGTCCAGGCCAGGGGCCTTTCAGGGTACATCTTAAAAAGGTCACACTTCAGAACCAGTAAAGGGCGCAGTCAATTGCTCATTCATTGCCTGAGATACTTTCCGAGGAACTGTCGACAGAACGAACATCCTCCATTCTTTCAGTACCTTCAGCAGTATAGAGATGTTTAAAGAACTCATTCGTCATCCCACTCATCTCCTCTGAAGGGACAACGAAGGATTGTTTGAAGTAGGACCTATTCGTAGCTCATTTCAAATGGGCCAAAGAAACTAGGGCCACAGAGACCCCCCCTGTGTCATGAAAAGAGACACTTTCGGTAGTCACAAAACCCTATTTTAAGAAATAAGTCATTAGATCCCGTATCAGCTATAGTAGTGAAGTTCTCATAAGCTTTCATCATGTCGAGCTTTAGTGCACACACCTGATCATCTCGTGCCTCTTATATAGTTTCTAGTTTAGGAGTCCAAGCTGGAAGAACAAAAGGTGGAGCTCCGCCCTAGTGTTACCCTTTGCCTCGCTCTTTAGAGGCATGAGTGGTCACAACTCGACGTAGTCTAGCAGTTCTATTTGGCGCACGAATTGCGTATAGCAAAGTTGAAGAAGGCATTCTAGGAGCTAAAGGCGTCTCACTCGTCTCTCATTCGCTCGATGCTTAAGTACCGGTTTGCTTCTACGTCTACGGTTGAACTTGAAGGCCTCGGATTCCGAAACCTGTAGAGCTTGCACGGTGAAGAACAAGTACGTACTTCATACGAAGAAATGGTAGTCGGACTCCTCTGGTTTTCTCCACAGTAGAAGTAAGCATAATCCTAAAGCCGGCCCAATGGGCTATATTTCTTTAGAGTACTCAAAAAGTATGCTTTTGTCGGAGGGAGATTGCCGGGTCTATGTAGAATAGAGAAGCAGCAAAAGAAAATAAATTGAGTAGCCAAAGGCCTCGTGCACAGTATGGAAGGAAGAGGAAAAATGCACGGTACGCAATGTATGATGATGAACGTATGGAGTTAGTTCGGTGGGTTGGTTGGGGAGTAGGGCCGAGGGGAGAAACTTGTCCCTTCTTGATGGCGAGTACATGCTTCGATCGATTCTTGTGCTCCCTATGCGTGTGTTCTTGATCACCGAACAAGTTACAAAATAAGTTTATGCGCTCCTATCCTTGTTCTTGTGAGTCCTTGTGAAGCTACATTGGTGATGGTTGGTGGTAGATGCGGATTACCAGCGAGCTCTGGATGCTACTCTTAGGGATATTATTACTGTGCTTTTTTGCTATGGTTAGTCATGATTACTGATCAGTTGAGCAGTTCTTTTGAATGTACCAATTTTATTTTTTTTCATTTATTTGTTTCCCCCCATTTGAAACAGGGCTCAAGTCGCTTCCTGAGATGCATTTCACACCTGACTCACCTCCCACGCCTAAAATGTCTCCAGGTAAACGTTTTTATGCTTGTCTAGTAATTCGGTGAATCTGCGGCCACTAATGCCATTCAGAGACTCTTGGCATTTCGGCTTTCGCACCATATGATCCCTGCTCATCTGCCCACAACAAACCGGAATTTTTTTATTTTCACTTGCGGTGTTCTCTCCATTTCTTGTTATATGCTGCTATAGGGCTATAGGAATACAGATTCAAACTTGATTGTATGATAAAACTGATTATTGATTCAATTCTTCTACTCGCAGCATCTATTCTATTAACTTGTAACTGCCTACTAATTACAGTATCGAGTGTCCTGGTGATGCGGATGCTATATATATAGTCTTCTCAAACTCTGAGTGCATAGATCTGTTAAGTTGTAACTGTACCTTCTAGTTTTTTAATCTGAGCAATCGTTGATCATCTCATCCATTTGATCGTTTGAACACTGGAATTAATATCTTTGCGGAATTGTTGATCATACTTCGTGTGTACTAATTGAAATCAGTTGTGCATGTCCGTGCTACTGCCGCCCCAGGACAAGTGAAGTGCCCCCGTCGACTATGGAGGAGCTTTCGACGTCCGTGCCACGCGATCGGTCAGGATCGGTGGCCTTCAGTTCCTGCCGGATTTCCCTTGTGACGTTAGTCCTCGCAGCAGTAGCTGCAGCCTTGATCACGTTGCTATTCTGATACATGCTTGTCTGACCTCGCTCTTGAACTTGTGCATGTCTGCTTCGTCTTTCTTGATCGGTTCCTCATGTTGCATACAATGAAGTGGTGTCATGTGACGCTGGGCATAATCTCTGAAAACTCCTGACTGGTTTGGTGTGGTTTTGTTTATTCAACACCAATTGCCTTAGCTTTCTTTTTCTGAAGGAGACAGAGAAGAGAGTAGCTAGATTTCTTTTTCTATTTTGATTTACAAATGGTCCGGTTTTATTTCAAAATGGTCCGTACTTTTCGATCTTTGGGCTTATTAAGCTTAAGAATCTTACTTAATAGGAGAAAATAGCCTCCTAAACATATGGCTAGCAACTGGTTCACCAGGAGTACGCAAGAAAGGCAAAAGCACTACGAATTATTGATTTAGGAATGGGAATGGGCTAGAACCCTGGGTTCTTCCTTATATAATTAATGGTCTTTTCATTCTAATACTCTATCCGAGAGTTCTCAGTATTTAGCAAAGCTGTTCCTATCTAACGGATAAAAACAGGATCAAATGACAAAGACATTGTTTGTGGAGAAAGAGGTGGCTTTTCCCGGATGAAATGAAACATTTGATTTGTGTAATAGGAGAAAGATTTCCCACTCCTTAGCCATAAAGATATGTGGCCATGAAAAAGGGAGGGGATTCAGTGGAACAGGATTGGCCGGGCGGTAGAGTCGTGGAAACACTTGTTGATTCCTATTTTGGACCCTAGCTCCATGGAACAATATGCTACTGCGGAAACATGGAAGAATTGCAATCTTAGATCAAAACACTATGTGTGGAAAGCTTGATAAGGGTTAGTTACTTGTACATTTGATTAGTATGAGCCACTCACATCGTTTTTTAAGGATAGGTGGGAGTAGGACCCTACAATAAAGAGCAGATAGCCCACATGAATCATGGGAATAACAATACGAGGCCTTTGACGAGTAAAGGAGAAATGCGAGATTTGGATCTGCGATTTCAACAAGTAGTTCGTGCTTCGTCGGCAGGGGAGACTATAGGCCATGAAAACCCACCCCTAGTATCTCCACCTGTGGATTGAGAGTCAAAAAGTGTGAATTTCGTATGTCCCGCTGGCACACGATTTCAATTACTTTTCTGGTTTCCCGTTTCGGAGATCCGATAATGGAATGCTAAATCGATATCTGGGGTCGAGCCAGGGTACTTATCCTCCCGTCTATAAATCAATGACCAATAAAAGACCAAAGCGGTGATAAATCAAGGGGCGGACAAGAGCAGCATCGTAGCTAGGAATAGGTGCTGCACCGTAGCTAGTAGGAAGAAGTACAGCATAGCTACATTCCCCATAGGGTTGGCGCCCCTCTTCTCTAATACAAATTGAATCATAGCAAGGGCTAAGCTATATTAAAACCTACTATCAATCTGTTTATAGAACTCAATTCTACTATCCATGAGATCATCATAACAAAAACTAGAATTGCCCAGCGAAATAGGAATAGAAAGAAATCCAGGGTAACTTGTATCATGAGATGGGTCCATTCCAATTGGAATTCCGAACAGCTACAACTCTTTTTAAACGAGTCGAAGTCCAGTCTTGTCACTTTCCCATCATCCCTTTCCGCATCGTCCTTCTCTATTGGGGGCTCCCAACACCTCAGCCAATTCGTGCAGCATCTTATTCAGGATCTCGGTGCTCCCAAAAGTTGTGAGCGACTCCAGGAACAAGACTCTGCCACCTCTGTGCGTCACCGAATGAAGGAAGGAAAGAGCATGTCGTACATAAACTTGGATTTTTTTTCCATGTCGTCCGTATCTACGCACGGCACGATACATAAATCCTGCAATAGGAAGCACAATTTTGCTACTGGATCAATATCCACCGTCTTCTTCGGACTCAGACACAAGAACGAAACCGCCAAAAACATGAAACAGAACAAAGAGGAGTAGTACAGCAACTGAATCATAGTCTGACACCGTCGATGGTTGGCTGTCGTGAGGAGGGTGCATTGCAGCAGTTGCTGGTAGGATTTTGGTGTTGCTATGTTCTTGTCGCAGATGATGATATATGTAGATGGGTGAGGTTTTGGACTCGAGATATTGCTGGGAGATCACATTTGCCGTCGCATTCCAAACAATTCGTGAGCCGTTTAGCTGGTTTAGTGGACATTTTCCTTGTTAATCAACTGTTTGGTATACCCAGTTCTGTAGAATTGTTTTGTGCCTGGAACTCCGAACGACCCTTATACTGTTTTGCTTTCTGCTGCTTCTTGTTCTGCTTTGCCGAGAGAATTTCACCTCTGTGGAATGCCCTATAGCTATATTTAGCTATATTACTCCTCTAGCTATATTTAGCTAGTTCACCGCTGTATACGACCAAGGTTTACACCTGAGAGTCGTAGTAAATCCTTGCATTCGTGAAACTGACCAGATGAGAACGAAACTGGTGGGAACAATCAACTATACAACAGCTGCGAAGTTCTAGTTGGCTTCTGAAAATCAACTATGCTGAAATAGATTCTCTTTTGAGAGCCCTACATATACCGATCAAACATTCCATTTCAGACTTGTCTGCTTTACTATCTAATAAGTTTGATAGAAATCAAGGCGGGTATAGCTTCCTTTGATCCATACCGTAATATTCAAGCTGACTTTGTTAACTTATTCCCCTTTTTTCAGGTTGAATTGACAACGATGTACTTTCTTCAACCATAGGAATCAGAATTTCGTAGGTAGAGGGGGCCAAGGTGCCAGAAACATGGATTTCATGGAAACAAGGTAATCCGTAGTTGGTAGTAGATGTTCCGCGGGATCATATATCCTCCGTCTTGTCTCTGCATTCGAGGAATGCTTGTAGCTGTGCTAGGCGTGAGAAGAACTCTACAATACAATTTCTACGATTGGTACCAGATTGGAATTCATTCTCGGAACTCTCCTCTAGAGAATGGCCTGGCTAAAGAGAGTGATAGATCCATCATGTCGTGTGGAAACTAAAGCTAGGCGTCGCTATTCGTCCTCAGCCGTATTCTCATTCTGGGAAAAGGTATGGCTCGTTCTGGGAAACGATCAGTAGTAGTGGTGGATGGCAGGTATGGAAGGATCCCGGCAAGTTCCTATCTGAGATAACCACCGGCCCTGCCCTGAGCTGACTTCTTTGCTAGTAGTGAAGTGCGTTTTCACTTGGCTGGAAAAGTCCATAATCCGATTTGACCTCGGGAGCCTATCCACGGATCTGATCAAAGTATGATTCCCTAGTGCCAAAAGTCCTAAAGCCTATGGCGCCAAGCATGGGGAGTCCGCGGAGAAGAAAAACTCTATTTCGCTATGGGCCAAAACTAGTGTTTTTTCGGATTTCTAGTCTAGTTTAAGTGCAGGGCTAGAGAGTTCTCTTCCGGTATTCTTAGCTGACTGTCCGCTTGCTTGACTCGAACAAATAGCTTTTGTTTCCACAAGGCAGATCCCATTCCTCGAATGCAAAGGACAAGAAAGACGGATTCTGGCTGGAAGGAAGGGTTCTCGTATTGGTTCTTCTGGTGCGCTACTTCCTTGTGCTGTGCCAGATTGGAATTGGTATCGGAATCCTGGTTGGTAGAAGGAAGCTCGGGTATTGCTTATTGTTGAAAGCACTCATTTGTTCCGGCTCGTGAGTTGAAAGCACTCGTTTGTTCCGGCTCGTGATGTGTCTGACGCATGCATAGAATCAAGATCTATTGAGACCAGGATGTTTGTTTCTTCCTCGAAACAAGAGATACGCTCTGGCTTATTTGCATTCGACCGGAGAACCTCACTTATCAACTACCCTGGATTGGATCTACTTACGATTTGAGAAACTGGCTCCAGAACCCCTGTTTTTGATGCAGAATTGGTGGTTCCTTTTCTTTTTCGTGATTTCATCCATAAATCAATGGAAAGAGCACTTTATCCAGTGAATTGACACATTCCTGATGCTTTTACAGTAGCAGCAGTCTCGGTAGCAGAAGTAGATCCAAGTGTAGATACCGGGATCATATCACCACTATTGACTATTTCAATTCATTCACATCTGCTTGTATCAATCAAAGTTTCCTATCAAGCAATCCCAGCAGCAATCAAGTTGGCACCCACTATATAAGATGCACTATTTCCTGATCTTGTCCCAAACCCAACTCGGCACTTTTAGACCTGGCCCTCCCTTCTCCGACAATATATGCAACCTTAAAGAAAAGAGACCACTCTCAGAACGACCCTTCGGAAAGCCCCACAACAAGCTATCCCAGAAGAAATTGTATAACTTGGCCAAAGTATTCACTTCCAGTTCCCTTTGCAATAAGATCACAGTAGATACTGTTTAGAAGGCTCACTCTTTCGTCTACAAAAAAGATATGTGTGCTTACTTCTTGGAGATTGACTCCTGCCGGTAAGTGCACACCCTCAGTAGTATCTCTATAGACTTTATAGAGTATTTCCAATTGATAAATGATTTGTTCTTTAAGAACATCTTTGGATATATCAGTTACTTGTGTTTCAACATTAATAGCATTTATGTGATGGATCATCCGGCCAGCCCTAACGGCGACAAGAATAGCTATCGACAATGACAAACCCAATGAGACAATATACTCAAATAGAATCGTTTCCATAAAAATCTGCCAACATTTTTTTAGTCATACTTGTCCCTTAGCGGACTCACTCTTGTCTTGATTCATCTAAGGAGTGATAAGTGCCAGGAGTCTGCCTCTAGCATCAATACATGTCCTAGTTACGAACAAAGAAGCGGTGTTGTCTCCTTAGCGTTAGCGGCCTTATGCCTATTTCAGTATACGCCCGTGTCAATATGTCTAGACTTACCTATACCCATGCTTCCTTCTTCTTTGACTAGCTTGCTTCCCCTATCAAATAGAACGGGAATGACTGCGTGCTTGGCCATCGTTAGTAAGCCCGCATAGGGTAGGACCATCATCGAGCAAATGTTCCTTCAAAGGCGCAGAGCGTGCTATGGCAGATTTTCATCCCGCAAGAGGATGCGCCTAACTAAAATGCCAAAAGGCAGTGCAGCCCAATCCGTTGCTTTGCTTGTTGGGTCCACTTTTTGAAAGTTTCTTTGTTCGTAACATTAGTAGTTACTCACTGCATTAGTAGTTACTCACTGGGTGGGTGCACCAACGGCTTTCTAGGAATTTGAGTTGCTCAATACGGACGGAAAGATTCTTTCGTGAAATAAAAGAACGGCAGGTTGATGAGGGAAAGGAAACCAGATCTTTTTTCTATGGTATGGCCTGGGTGGCCTAAGCGAAATCCCGAGATATGAAGGAGCCGATCAATCTACCCGCCGAGGTAAGCTTGCTCCTCACTTGAGTTGAAGTTGCCTCCGCTCCCTACCGTCATACGGATTGATTTACTTTATCTTGACATACGCTACGCATATATTTGCTAGAGATATCAATCAAAATAAATAGGAGCTTTCTGAAAATAGAAATCGATATATCCATGGTATTGAATGGACAAGAATTGAATGGGATTGTGGCACCCAGTGATACACTACGCCATGTTACGAACAAAGAAATGATCAAGAATTTCATTATGGCATGGCGCTATAGGCCATCGATTCGGTTATAGGAGTAGACGCGGGCAATGGCAAAGAGGAACATTTGGATGGACGACCTCCAAGACACGAGTCACTACTTTAGAACTACGTTATTCCCTGGCGTCAGGTACACATCCGGGGTTGAAGAAGGGACGCATATCAAATAAATGCGATCTAGATCCCTTTAACAGATTAGCAGCATCTTCGCATTCCGAGCCGAGACTATTATGATTACCTACCGAATTGGAGGAATCAAAGATCCTTACTTGAGGAACTTAACTGGCACTCTACTGATTGGACTTTACCGACTTCAGAAACCAGACAAGATTCTATACCGAGCTGACCTATCAACCAGACGGACTTGAACAACTGACCTGTCTGCTATTGTTATTGCCGGGCCTCCAGACCATACCAATTCACCGAGTTAGAAACCGGACCAGAGGTATTAACCGACTTGACGTGCTTTCCTGACTGACTGACCGGACAGACCAATCCAACGAACTGACTTTGCTAGCTTGTCAAGCCGAGGAGACAAGATGGATCCATATAAGGATACCAGCAACCCGAAGAGAAGAACCCCAGTTTATTAGAGAGATCTGTTCTATTTCACTAGTTGGGTTTCTGTCTCGGCCTGGCATCTTTGGACAAGAATAAGAAGTATAAGTAGCAGCTTCCTATTCCTTAGTACTTTCCTGTAGTGTAGTTTCTCAAACCAGTGCTTTTCCTGGAATGGATAGAATTCTTCAACTCTAGGAAAACCTGGTATGACAAATTCCGTATAATATGCAAAATTCCGTTTCCGTATAAAATAAATAAGTAGACTAGCTTTGGACCGGAAATCGAAACCCTGGAAACAAAAGACAGGACAGGTATGAATCACTAAACCTGAGAGCTTCCTTCTCTTCTCCCAAAGCCAACTCTGGATTTTCCTCCTTCCGGCAAAGTCAGAGTGATGCTATCTCTCCTCTCCCCGGCCCTCCGGGATGAAGAATGTCCAACATCCTCTTCTTGGATACCAAATTCCATCCTTATCCACCTGGCTAGAAGCTGGCTAGAAGATCGAATTTCTTGGAATGAGTATCTTTGAGGTGTTTACGTAACTCATCCAGTCTAGAAATAGCTTGACCTATCCAATTTCGAACGAATCAAGATATCCTATCGTTCCGGTAGCTATAGTAGCTATCTGTTCTTCCACTGGGAGAAGGTTTGATTGGGATTGTTTAAGCAATTCCCGTCATAAAAACAATGGATTCTGGCTAGTTTTATCGAGAGCAGAGGCGAATAATAGGCTTGTCACTCTGCGAATTGAGCTAGTTCCTATTTGGATTTGCCAGCTACTTATTTCATTGCGGCACATTTGAGCCGCTGATCCTACTCTGGAAAGTGAAATACCCACAAGAATAGCAGGTCGAATTCCAGCATGGAATAGATCCGCAGATAAGAAGATTTGTCCATCTTGGAGATTACATTAGTAGGAATATAGGCGGAAACCACTCCAGTTGGGCATACTCTCTTCGCCTAAAAGAGAATTGCATTGAGTGGCTCTTTCTAAAAGGCATGAATGCCAATCAAATCAACCCTATCCTTATGGAGAATAGAGATCCACCCACCCACCTTCTATATTCTCCCATCCCCGAGGGAAGACCACGCACGGCCGAGAAAGAAGTGTCTCGTATTCAGCAGCTCGCCTAAGTCCTAACGTTAGTGGAAAGAGTAAGATAAGAAGGCTTAAGCGTGGTAGCCCACAGACCAAATATGAGAAGTTATGTTTTGAAAGCTTCTTATTGAGTCTAGTACTATCCTTTGGAAATTCTTGGTCCTCGGATCTGATACCATAACCAGCATCTACATGCTCATGCTGCAAACTATCACATAGGTCCTATTTCAGGTTCATTTACTTTCTCAAATAAGTAACTTTGTCTAATGTTCCCCGAACGAGTAGTTAAAACAACCACCCCCTGATCCGAAAGGAATGGGTGTTCCTGCGGCTTATTCAAAGGGCTTTCTAGTGAGTTAATGGGGAATGAGGGTATCACCCATAACCAGTTTGAAGATGCAAAAATTCTGTTCTTGTCAAGGAGGGGGATTAGCTACACAACCAAGGAAGGCCTTTTTAGATTATTAATATTCTGACTGCTTTTCACTCTTGTCTAGATCTTGCTTTTGCTTAGAGGGCAGGCCGCAGGACAAAGCAAGAGCTTGAATGCGAGGGGCGCTGCGAATGTTTGCTTCGAAGGAGCCTGTGAGCCAGCGATAATTAGACCCATTAGTTAGTAGGGACAACTTGAAGTAGGGACAACTTGAATACTCCGCCTGTGTCTAATCATCCACTCGACCAGCCAATGAAACGAATTGAGATGAAAGTGATCGAAAGTTATCTCCCGTAGAAGGAGCTATGTTTGCGAAGGATCGAAGAGAGCGTTGAGGGCGCTAGCAACAGCGTGTTTGTTTCAACACAAGAAGTGCCGATCCAAGCTTTAAGAACTCAATCGTCCGTCCGACCGAATCACTCGTTTATGGCTCTGATTCCAAGTCAGGGTTTAAAACAGCGGTAACCCAGCTAGTTGAAAAGTTTTTACTTGGAACACCAGACATGAGAGCCAGCTACAGAGACAGCTAATGATATCAAAGTTGACGAAACAAGAGAGTTTCATTCAATTCTTTTCAGAGTGTACGCCTATGATCAATAGTTCCTTATGTAAAGGATCTTTCCCTTCTCATATTCTATTCGAGAGTTCTCAGTATTTAGCAAAGTTGTTCCTATCTAACGGAGGGCTATTGCAACAAATGAAAAAACATTGTTGAGAAATAGTAGCCACCCGAAGTAGAGGGAATCCAACCTTGCCCAGTCGATGCTCAAGTGGCCCAAAGAAGCAATCTGAAAAGGGAAGAGCTTGTTCTGAAGGAACCGCACTCAAAGGGAATGTTTACTTTATCAAATCATTCTTACTCCTTGGTTACCCCTGATGAAACGAGCCTATTCATTTGACCATTCACTAGTTTGTAAACTGCGCCTACTTCATGCACAGAACTCCGCTCTACTGGAGGCTTGGCATGCTCAAAAAGAAAAAAAGCGGAGTCAATCTTTTCAAATTCCTTGCGAACAATACCGAAGACTTGCGGCGTGTAGTTGCTTGCGTGAGATTTCTCAAGATTGTAGAAAGGGGTTTTTAAAACAGGTTCCTTCCGTCTGAGAGGCTTTGCAATCCAACTCAGTCTCCTTTGTGTGCGTGCACACGCAAGCCAAGTTTCACTTTTAATACCCATGCCTTCTCGACCACGGATAGGCTGCGGGGCTTTGCACTTCGGCCCCATTGTGTGAATACCACATCAAGGTGACAGGATTCGAACCTATGGCCCTCTGTACCCAAAATAGATGCGCTGACCAGACTGCGCTACACCTCGTCCCCCCCTCAGAACATATGGATCTACCCGATCGATAAAGAAAAGAACCGCAGCGTTGTCGCCCACCCCGCTTTGGGCACGGGGAGGCGAGAACCACCGCTTTTAGGAAAGAATCCTACAATTTGATTCTCGTCTTGTTTCACTTGCATTTTATTTCATTCAGTCTCGTTCTGAGAGTGGAATCGAACCACTCACTCCGTTTGGATTTCGAGTCCAAAGGGCCCAGCCAGTGAAAGAGGATTTACAGTCCCACGCAGCCTGCCAGAACCTTTTTCTTGCTTGATTTTTATATGATTTTTTGAGCAACTAGCGCGAAAGCCGTTGCGCATTAGCGCATCCATTTTCTTGCTTGATTTTTATACGATTTTCTAAAGTGATCTGTCCAACTAAGTAGAAAAGGACACTAGAGTGTGGCTACACGTGGTATAGGGCTGCTCGTCCCGCCTGGTGTTTAGAAATGACATCCAATCTTTCGGTACCTATCATATATTCTAGGTGGATAAACTTATTTTTGATCAGCATCAATGGGAGATTTGATGTTTTAGAATGACCTTCCCCCGATTAGAGAAGGGGCTTGGTCTGGAACGGATTGAGACGAAAAGCGGTAATCAATCGCCGCGTGGTGGAACGCTTGTTGGAGAAGGGTAAGTGCCTCCATGTCGTAGGGGTGGGTAGGCCAATAGAAGACTAGGGAACTTAGCCTAGCCACTCAGTTCTGCCCCGAGCCAAGTCTATTTAGTGTCAGCGAACACATACCACTATCTATATATAGGTTTTTCTTTTTCGTAGAGGTTGTCGCTTAGGTCCTTGGACCCTTCCTTCATGAAGCTTGAGGAAGCACTCACTTTTCTATCCACGGCATTCTTGGTTCTGCACTTAGTCTTGAACGTGTGTTGGTTTGGGACGTCAATCTCATTCGTCAGCGGTGTGTGCCGCGTACTATGATTGCTTTCTTCTTGCTGTCAAATCCCAGTCTATCTTTCACTGAGCTTCCTTCGCTTGGAATTCAAAGTCCAAAAAAAAGAAAGAAAGCGTACTGTGAGGTATGAATGATCAAATGTCTACGGGTGTCATTGAATATCATGGGGTACGAACTTCTAAGGTCATGGCGTAGGGTATTGGATAGGCTGGTCCGCTGGTCGAAGTCATTGCAGGGTGTGCTACGGACAGCTATTGTTCCTGGGCATTTCCTTTCTCTCGTCATCACGCCAACATACACAAGGCTTGCCTTCACAGGGCCCCACCTTGACTTGCCATCATGGCTACACTCTTTTCATCAAAGCAACTCTTCTTAAGAAGACCCCTTGGTCCCCACAACGAAGTTCCTCCATAGAGAACCCAACTGCACAGCACCATCGCAAAGGTTTCTTCGTAACTCGATTAGTCTCACTCAAGAGAACTCATCTACACGGAAGGTCTTTTAAGTGCCAGTTGTACCCAGACATAAGTTCTGCGCCCTCAACTACACCAGGATGCCCCCTGCAGTAGCATCACAACTTTTCTCACCATGGACAGCTCGCCAGTCTTCTTGCATCAGCCACACCTAATTACAAATGCCCTTGGCCTCTCCATGCTCGTCATTTACATTTAAACTGCACACCCCCTTGTTGAGGTCTTACTCCAAAGGTACGGCCTCTTGCACATGACCATTCCTCACTCAAGTCATCGACACCCTCGTCGATGTACGTGTTGCAAGAAGAAATTCCACTATCTCTCAAACGAAATGAGGTTTTTGAACTCCTATATAACAGAGTTTCATTGATGCCAAAGGGGGTTTTCCTCAAACGATTGGAACCAGAATAAAATTAAAAAAAGAATGAAAGAGTCAATCTATCTTAGTCAAGGCGCTCGCTCTGCCACAAAGGGAGGCACTGGCAAAATCTAAATAGAAAAGAGATGTTTCCAATTAAACCATAGATGTCCACTTCATACTTATAGTATTCTATTTCGGCTTGCTTGGGTTCATTCAAGGCATCTTCATATCTATTAAAGAAATCAATCAGCTCCTAATTAGGTCCCCCAAGGTGAGCGAAGTGACGTTTTTATTTCTCTTCCTTCGGTCAGAAAAAAAGATTTCTAGGACCGGATGCATAACAAGAAAAGACAGAATAGTAGTGGTGCCTGCGCGCAAACAATCTTAGAACTGAGCTCTTGTAAAGGTGGGTGTTCCTACGCTCAAAGCCCATATCTCAGATGCATGCCCATTGGAATAGCCCATCACCAGGATGAAATCATCCATTTAGCGCAGTTCCCCTTTCCTCTCTTCTTATATAAACTTCACATCCTAAACACCAAAAGGAAGGGAGAAGCGAACTCGACCTGGTGGTTTTTTATCATTTCATTGACCTTCGAACCGCTCTTGCCCTCCCCTTTCACTTTCTTTCCTAAATGTGTGACTGATACCAATCCCTATGTTGTACACTCTTCCACTAACTAGAGAGAACCATGCCTGAAGTAGAAAGAACCAATTACAAGTGTTCATAGTGGTCTATGAAAATCAACCCTGACCGTGAAGGTTCCTAGTGTTGATACCAGTTGTTGGAGATAATGGAAGGAAGCAACAAAACAGAGAGAGGATCCAGTGTAATCTTAACTACATCTCAGCTCTTATACAAAAGCTTATGTTACAATACATGGTACCAGTCCAATTTATAGAAAATAGCAAACCGACACAAAGTCATTATCGACTCAAGTAACAACTATTTCTATTTTGTTCACAGCTCATTCCTAGCTAAGACATAACGGCGGGTAGGCAAACAACTTGATTCAGGTCAATACAATACTCTTCTTCGAACTTGCAAGCTTGGGACACAAGCGTAAACTGAAAAAGAAGTAAGACCAGGTACACTGCTAAACATAAGTATAAAGAGGTGGAAGGCTGGCTGTGCTTGTGCTCACCTATAGGTCTGTCCCAGCATACAGTATCGAAAAAGACTGTCTCTTATTTTTGATTTGCCTGAATCAGCGTATATTAACTAATACTACTTTATCCAGTCAATAATGAATTGAAAGGTCGTCTTTAATTCAAAAGTGCATAAGCAAGCAAGGAACGGAAGGCATGCTAACTACACTACTAGAGTCAAGAAAAACAACAACAGTACAAACCAAACTACTTGAGTAAGAATCAAAGCGTATTGAAGATGCTAGAAAATCTATGAACAAGTACCAGGTTAGTAATTCAATTGTGATATCTTCTGCAGCGTTTTCTCTCTGTTGCTATTCTCAGCACTTTGGAAAGTATCTATGCAAAGGAATTAGTATTAAGAATAGCTTGGTTTGGTGCAAATGTAATATAAAAAAGGCATTCCCCTATATGCTGTTAGATGTATTGCAAAAAGGTCAAGTTAAAGAAATATTAGGAAAATTGTTTCGGCTGTCTGTGCTATCATTTTTCTGGAAGCTTTTAAGCCTGTTGTCCAGATGCTGCTGCCCAAAAGTAGTTCTTTTAAATTGTTTTCTTGTGGTCTTGTTCTCTGTATTATTTTTGGAAACAAAGTACTCTGTATTGTTCATGTGCTGAACTTCATAGTTGGAGGTAGCACAGCAGCAGCAGCTACTCTCACCAGGTGCCTTTCGCCAAGGATACCGTCAACCGATTAAACCTTTGCTAATGGTGGAATTGCCAAACCTTTGCCCATGCCGAAAAAGAAGCCAAGTCCGATTCAATAATTACCTTTCTTTTGTCTCTATCTTTGGACTGAATCAGAATCAGAAGAAAAAGCAAGGCTATCCTTCGTTGCACACCTAATGGAAAGCACTGGCTAGATTTCCGATGAAGGAAGACGTCTACTAACCGGAATACTACAGCAGAGGACAAAACTAGGGACTTCGAAAACGAGGATAGTTTGCCAGGTAGGGATACCGTTGTTCGAATTGAAAAAAGATACCTTTCCCTAGAGAGATAGGATTCGAAAACAAACCATTCATGAAACTCATGCAGGAGCATGCGGTGGTCACATTAATGGACATGCGCTAGCTAAGAGAACTTCTTAAGTTAGGGTACTATTCTATTGGCTGGCTTACTATGGGGAAGGGGAGAAGGCAAGCCGCGTATGGATTGATCCCTAATTCAGTTCTTTTTTCGTGGTTTTCTTTCCATCTCACAACTTCCATTTCTTGAGCCGACCTTGCCCGCAGGAGGTATGATTCTGATCTTTGAATCGAATTGGATTTTTTGTCTTAAAGTGAGGGCGATGAGTGGGGAAGGAAGCTGACGATTTTATTAGTGTGTAAGGTGGCCCCGAGAGCTGAACCAAAGCCGGCCGTTTCGAGACCAGGGAGCTTTAACAGTTTCTACTTAAACTATGTGTTCAGCTATGTGTTCAGATTATGCTATTTTATTAGTAGCTTTCGGTCTCGATTCGCCCTTACCTCGGAGGGATCAACTACTTTGCTTAGGCAAAAGATTGAAAAAGTCTGTATCTGTCTACATGTGCCTCCGTCTATGTTACCCCTTCCCCGGAAAGGAGATTATACGTTTAGTAAAAAAACGAGAATAAAAAATCAAAAAGAAAGAAGAGAAAGAACTGGGAGTTGGCGCCTACATAACAGGTAGCTTGCTTACCAAGCCGTCCTGGCAAGCTCCTACAGTTCTCTTATTACTCTTGACTTGACTTATTAATAAGAAAACTACTCACTAACAAAATGAAAGATGATCTAGAATCTACCCAAGAAGATAGAGAGTCCCACATACGAGAAAAGGTCACAAATGGAGTTGAACCAAGTAACATTGCAAAGGCATAATGATAGTAGGGTCGGGATATCCCCGCCCTCCGAACCGGACGTGAGGGTCTCCCCTCATCCGGCTCTCCGCAGGGGAATCTCCACTCACTGCTTCCCCTAATATCCTCCCTTTACCACATCATGGGGGTTTATAGGAGATCCCAGAGACTCGCTCGGAAAGGCTGCTATACCAAACATTAATACTTAACTACAAAGAAAGAAAAGACTATAGTAGTCACTAGACTGACTATAGTAGTCCGTCCGGCTGCTCTTGCTTAAATCA
This sequence comes from Triticum aestivum, assembly GCF_018294505.1. Lineage (NCBI taxonomy): Eukaryota > Viridiplantae > Streptophyta > Magnoliopsida > Poales > Poaceae > Triticum > Triticum aestivum. The sequence goes on along the minus strand of NC_057801.1, from coordinate 103,947,032 downwards.
TTACTCTTCATTCTCCCGTGCTCTAGCAATTGCGCTCCCTAGACCACTACCATTTAGTTAGGTAGGGACAATCAATCCATAGTTACGGGAATAACGGAATGCATGGGGATAAAAAAATAGAAAAATGTAGATTTTCTATGAAATCCTTTCTTTCCATAGATGTATCTGGTCTGAGACGGTACAGTACTCTACGAGAGGAATGCAATGGGATGGATGGTAGAGGGCTGCCTGCGCCCAAAAGCGATGATTCACTTGTCCCCTTGTCTATAGGGACCTTGTGGCATACAACCGCCACGACTCCTGCGTTATAGCCGCCCCTTTCTCTCTTTCTTTTGACTGCCTCGTGGACGGACGAAAGAAGGGAAGTTACAGAAGGGGGCAGTGAAGGCTCGCCAAGTAGACAGCAAGCCCCCTCCCCGTCAGTCCTGTGTTGCCGTAGCGTGCCCTACTTCAATAAGGTATTACCTCGCCGATTTTAAAGGGGATGGGATTGGATTCATTCACTTGCATTCCTGCTAGCACTACAAAAAGCTCCGATCTTAACGCCCCTACGGAAGCTGTGCAGCCTTTCCTCGGGTTCGTAGAGTCGGGTTTCCCGTTTACCCACAACGGAGGAGCCGCCCCCACCAACCAAAGCAGGTAGGCGGCCACGGTTCTTAACGCACTCTTCGCACAACAGATCCACTTTGAAGTTGACTTATTCGCTCGGCCAATCGTCGGAATGTGTACGAGATACCATAAGGGCCCAATATCTCAATAGCACCCTTGTCTAAAGCTTCGAATGAGACTGAATATCTGAAACGCAGGAACGATCTGACTAGAAAGTCATTCAAAACTTGATCGAAGAACCAGCGTTTATTGAAGAAGCTATAGAGTCGATTACAAAAAGTACTAGTTTGAAAGGCTCGTTGGAATTGATCCGCTACGAGATTTACATTATACGCTAGAGAAGCACCTGAAGTACTAAACAGAATAGGTATTAGTTTTGTAATGGTTGGGGCAGCAAACTCGGATTCGGCAAGAATCTCATTTTTTGATAGTACGAAGGGGGAATTGGCCCAAAAATTGGATAGGGGTAAAGACGCAGCCGGGTGCCGGCGGCTTATTCAAGTGCCCCCCGAACCGCGCGAAATGGTCGCCTATTACACGGCTCACAAACTCTGCCTGGGGTGGGGCTACCTATTATTCGTAGGCGGTACGTACGGCGCACGCAGGGCCTCGGTTTGCTGCGTGGACTGTCTATGCATTTCCTACAGAGTGTAATGGAACCCACCTCAGCTCCGCCGGGCCAAAAGAAAAGAACATAACAGCCGGAGGCGAAGAGTAGAGTATAGCCAAGGGGCTTTCGTCGTCCGTAAAGGACCTAACGGAAGACCATGCTCCGGAGTGTGCACTTCGAGTTTTGTTTTAAGAACACTTGGCCTTACCCCTTCATTTTGAGCCATGTCTAGGTAGAATCGGCAAGATTGAACCGAGGCCCGCCCGGGCACCGCCGGGGGACAACCAGACCAACCAGTAGGCTTTCTTTCCGAAGTTTCCTCCCGGGGCCCTTAAATCATTGAATTCATAGGCATAGGGGCGTCCCAGGCAGTGGTTCATTCAATGAGAAAGAAAGACAGGAGGGCAGGATTTGTCGTGTCGGGCTAATTCATTCTGGGAAAAAGGGGGAAGGGAGTCACCTGAGCTATGCGAAGGGAAGGAAGTCGTGGGCTGAGCCGGAGGTCACTTTTCCCGATCCATCCCGAAGGGTTTTTTCCCTCTCTCGCCCCATCATCGTACCCAGTCCTGCTATCGGCTCAGCCCTATCTATTCATCTCTTTTTTTTACATGGAGATTTTTTGGATCTCTCTTGTTCATAGATCTTGAAAGCGGATCAATAGAAATTTCTCAAAGGATCTATCTATAGAAAGATCTAGATCTCTATCATCATCTATCTCTATATCTAGATATGGAAGAACCCTCGAAGCCTGTCCCCGACGACGATGCCCCCTGGGCGAAAGGAAAGGGGCCGCCATTCTCTTTCTTTCCTCAATCGTTCCGATCATTTCTCTCATTCCCTTTTGTTTGTTTTTTCGGGTTGGTTCGTTTCCTCCTCCTATCTATGCAATTCTCTGTCTTCGTTCGTGATCATCTTAGGCGAAAGGATAGGTATAAATTTTGTGGAGGGGCAGCTGTGAAAGGGCGATTCCCCCTTTTCCATTGATGTAGGGAAGGGGGTGATTGATCTTTTTTTGAATCAGGCCTTACTGACCAAGTGGTGGTATAAGCTTCATTGCGGATGAAAAGAAGTCCTTGTGAGCCGAGCTACAAAAGGAAGTTCAAGCTCAAGAAATCCTCTCAATAGGGATTGGGAAAGCAAGCTGTTTGTTTATTTGATCTTACCCGGTTGTGAGACGGGACGTGAAGTCAACCAAGTACATGTGTGTTCATAGTGTCCCCGGCACCTTCCTCCTAGCTGAGTATGGATGCTGGAGTTAGCTGGAGTGTGGGGCGAGTGCGTGGTAGATGGAACTCCTATTTACCGCATTTCTTCTTGCACTTCCAACTTGAAGAGGAAGAAGCATCTCTCTTTGCATCTTCAATAGATAGGAAAAAAGATCTTGACCTGAAGCCTTCAACCAAAGAAAGGGAGACTTGGTGAAGTCAGAGGTGGTATTCCTTCCCTAGATTCATGGAAGGAATTTTTGAAGTTTGAGTGAGGAAGGAAAGCGGGAAAGGTCCGATACAAAGGAAAGGGTTGCGAGGCTTAACGATTTAGAATATAGCTGTTGAGGTGGCACCTATTCCCCCGGGGCAGGGGTATATGCCCGTAGCTTTCTTCTGTCACTTCTTTCAGATCAGTGAAGTGGAAAAGTAATAGAGTAAGGGACCCTTGTTTACAAAGAAAGCTGTCACTCCAAGAACTCGAAGTCAAGCATCTTCGGGAATATCCAGATTAGTCTTCAACTAGAGAAAGGATAGGAATCTCCTTTGCTGAGTTTTCTTCTCCAGCGGATGTAGCGGTAAAAGATTCTATTCTTTCCGCGGTCTAGTTACGTCTTTCCTCTCCCTATCTAAAGAGCTCTATTAACATAGACCCTCTCCTGACTCTCTATCATTTTCAGAAAGCAGCAAATCCTTCTCTCTATTCTACTATCCGATCTCGTCTGTTGAAAATCGATCTGAAATACGGTCATATCTTCGTTATCCCAATAGTAAACCTTCTTACTTCTCTTCGCATCTCGAAAGACGCAAAAGATCTATTATTAGCTTATTTATAAGCTGTCGAAGGTCCTTAAAAGCCTTGATTTGTGGCTTACGGCTTACTTGCCTTTTTCCTTAAAGCCTATATAGACAGACATAGACTGAGGGCATTCTGGGCATCCATGCTCCTGGCAATGGCAAGATCCGAGATGTCAGTTGCTTGTCTTCAAGCCTCAACCTTATTCTGACTCCTACTAGGGTAATCAGGTTTAAGTTAAGCCCGAACAGCTTAGTTTTCCACTTCTCTTCCGACACAAGCTTCTTTGCCAAGCCTTCCCCATCAATTGGAAATCCAGTAAGAAAGGCAAGGGGTGCAACGGCAAGGCAATCTGAAATCATAATGGGAGTTTTATTTAGGTTTATTTAGATAGATTCACCTTTGGGGTTGTTACAGAATCGGTTCTTCAAGAAGGAGCTCTTAGTACGGTGGATGCATCGAATGCAAGCTTTAAGGAAGAATAATTCTCTTAGCAGACAAGAATGAAATTCAATTAGTCCCACACTTCCCGTAGGAATCGAAGAGTACGCAAGCACATTCATTTAATGGGAAAGCTTTCCTTGGCTAGGCCCCTATGAAGAAAGATGCCAATTCCCAAAAGCAGTAACAATAGCAATAGCAATAGGAGTAGCATTAGGAATTAAGACCGTCAGGCCTCATTCATCAAAGTAGCAGTCCTTAGGGGCTGAAAAAGAGCCCAAATTCCCCGCAACAAGCTTGGAAAGGAAGAAGACACGAAGGGAGGAGTTCCGCTTAGCCTTTGCTCCTCTTTGATAGAAGTAGCTCTTTTGTTTGCCAGAATGGCTTGTTAGCAAGAAAATGCCTTCTTAGGAAGTGAAGAAGAATACGCCTGCTTGAGAATGCCCTCTTGTTGTTCTCGAAAGATGGAGGGGGGCAGATTTCACTAAGGAAAGGAACTGAACTAATGGACGAGGAGGAAGAGAATATAGAAAAATTGCCGACATTCAAGCATACTATAGATGTTCCAGAACTGCTAAAGGGAAGTTCTAGTAGAAAGGACAACTAAGCGAAAGGCCTTCTTAGAAAGGCAGAGTGACAGGTAATGCCCTATTTCCTAACAGTGAAATCTAAGATCAGACAAGAAAGAAGCTAAAGGCTAGGCAAAGAAGACGAGGGAGAAATCATAGGTGAAAACATTGGGTTACCAACTCGGGTGGGTTCTCACACCAAAGTTCCTTTGTTTCGGGCAAGCCCAATTACAAACAAAAGAGAAGGTCGGTCCCGTACTCAAACCAAATCAGAAGGGCGGTACTCACTCGGATGGAAGAATCCCAGGTCGGTCCCATACCCGAACAAAGGCTAGACCGAAGGTCCCGTCCCACGGGTTAGGTGCTTAGCTGAAGGTGGAAGGCGAAGCCAAGGCAAGAGCAAGGGTTGAAAGACAATATAGAAGAATTCCATCTCCCCTATTTGTTCCATTCTCAATGGTTGGTCAAGTTGAGATGAACTACGGGAATCTATATATGGACTTCAAGGTCAATCAACCCATGCAAGGAAACTCGACGGAATTTGTTTTTTGATGGATTCAAGCAAAGAATGAGAAGTATGGCTTGGCTAGGGAAGCAGTAGTAGTGGCAGAGGTCGAGCTTTGAGATGAGAAGAGGGCTGAGTCGTCTAGCTTTTATTCCAAAATCACGTATCACCGATCAGCCTATTCGAGAGGAGCTGCTTGCCTTGCCCACTTCAATAAGGAAGACTCCATCCATCTAACCCATATCCATTGGAACCAGAAGCGAGTGGTAAAGTCACCCTTTGGCTAAAAAAACGATTTGTATGCGTGGCGCAACACACACCTCTGCAAAAGAAGAGAAAGAACGGAAAGAAGCAGGCCCACAAGATGACAAGTGGATTGAATATCCTTTGCTTTCCTCACCGGTGCTATTGAATCCGCATTTAGAAGAAAGAGCTCCGGGACCGAATTGCTTTGAGTGGGGCTTGCACATTAATTAGATCACCTGAGTAAGCCAAGAAAGACGAAAGCGATGGATGTATGTGACAAAGAGAACTTATGAACATGAAAGCCATCCTGTTCCCTAAATATTTTAGGAAGCGAAGAAGACAGAAAAAAGTTCGGTAATCTTCTCCCTTTGGTAGGCATTTACCCAAGGCACTGATATTATGAGTCTCTCGATTATACGTGAAATAGGGAGTTCGAGGTCTTATTCGTCTTTCTTGGCCTATGTGAATATGAGCCAATTCCGGAAAGTGAATAATTCACTATTGAAAGTGCAAGTCGACGTTCCTGATATGAAAGTGAAAGTGGAGTGAAATCTAGGTATGAAGGTTCAAGTCCAGTTCCAATCTGGATATCAAAGTGTTGTTCAATCGTCGAAAGTGATCTCTCTTTTGTTGTTCTCTTTTAGTCCTTTCTTTTTTCTTTCTTTGGAGTCGGGTTCTTAAGACAGGACTGGAAATCGGGTTTTCTTAATATCTCTCTTCCGGAGAAGTAAGTTTGTTCGAGATCGAAAGAGTGCCCTCGAGAGACTAGACTAATAGTAAAAGTAGTGCGCCTTCAGTTGAGGAGAACTGTTCACAAGCAGTGGTTATGAGCTCTTTCTTGTGGAGGTTCAGAATAGGTAATTCCTTCACTTCAGTTGCACTAGTGGATTGAATAACCTTTTCTTTAGTTCTAACAAAGTGCATGTGTTGTTGGTTAATAAAAACACGAGTTTCGATAGGCTGGAGGAAAGATACTATAAGTAGGACAAAGAAAGACCCTATAAGAGACCGGAACTCAATACGATTCAACCAATCCAAATTGCTTTCCTAAAGATACCCGTTCCGCTGTTCCTTTACCGGCAACAACTATTGAATAACAACCTTCGCTTTGCTTTCGCATCGGATCTCGGCATTAGAAAATCTAAAAATAGAGTAGATCCCGGGGCGTACCTAATGGTTTCATTGATTTGAATGGATTGATTTGTTGTACCGTTGTAGGAATCCTCATCCGATGTAGGAATCCCGTGGAGGAAGTGGGGAAACAAATCCAATTATTTGATTTTGATAGGAGCAGTGCCGGTATTGAGGGTTTCTCTATCTCTTCACTCATGAAGTTAATACAAGTGAGGATTGATTTCAGTTATTCATATAAGAAATAAGAGGAATAAATAATCTCGGGGAAGACAGGCTTTCTCGCTCTCGGCACATCTTCGCTAGGGATTCTTCTCTACCTTCTTGCGTTGAGATGCCATCAACTCTTTCCTGGGGAATCAGGTCAATACAATACTCTTGGAAAAGCAAGCTATAGCAGATCCTTGAGTATAGAGAAAAAGGAATGGAGTTTCATTAGCTCTCTGTGCACATCCAGTATAATACCTTTGCGAGCCCCTACGGAAAGGGGTGTTGTGTTCTCTTTACAATGGGGGTGATCCTGGTTTCCAAAAGCTGTTGGTTGGTTGTATCTTTTTCTATTGGCAATCCCCAATCTGTTGCTTGTTCGTTACGAACAAAAGAAGCCGATACCAGTTCTGGTGTTTATCCAGCGGAGGCTCGTATCTCTTCCATGTGAGACCAGCGACCTCAGATCATCCCGGACTTATGTGCTGGAATAGCTTCGTTATGAGTTGAAGCAGCCTCAGCTACTATTCCTACTAAGGAGGAGTCGCCTTTTTCAATTCCCTCCCTTTTGCAATCCCATGTTGATGTAAGGAAGCTGCTTTAGAGTATTGGCAAAAAAAACATTACATGCAGGTCCAGATCTCCTTGCGTTCGTTGGTGGTTGACTACCGGGAAAGGGCAGAATAGCAACAGTGAGGAAGCATACCACCCAAAGCAAGACGTGAAAAGCTTCTTCGTATCCAAAAGCCCCTTTTGGTCTATCTGGCCTTAGTATTTATGATACATAATCGCATCTTCTCCCCCTTTCTCGTATCTTCACGGAAGTAAGTACTTGTATGATCGGAACTAGTATTTAGATATATGTGACCCTCTAGCGGTTTGACTCCGTTGATGGTATACGGAACTTCCTTCCTGCGAAAGGTCGAGTTCGTAAATCAAGCTTGTAGAAAAAGCGAGTACCGGTAGTTGATGGTGATGGTGAGGATGACTAACCTCGCTCTTGCAACCATGAATATTTTCTAGATACTACGGGCATATACCTTCTTCCGAAGGGTCCCCGTCCTATCTTTTTCACCTTCCGCTCTGGAATCGACTATTGGTGGGTTGTAACGTGATCCTATGGATCTCAATGAACAGCTTCGATACCACAAAAGGATGGGCAAGAAAGACAGCAGGTGTTGAGACAAAGCCCTAGTTCATACACAATCATAATGTTGGTCAACCATCCGAACCGGGATTCCTGTTATTCATACGAAGGAACAAGAAAAGAAGAAGTATGGGATAAATGGTTTTTGAGTTGGGCATGATGAAAGCGGGTACAATGGCATTACTTAGAAGCTATTATATCCTGTCTTGGCTTTAGCAATAAGCTTGTGCGACTGATGACTCCCTCCATCCCTGGCATCGCCAAGACTAATGGATAAGGTTTTGTCGCATCTTAATCGAACCGCATGCGGAGCTCAGCTCCTAAGAAAATAATAAGAAATATCTAGTTTTGTTTCATAAGTGGCGAGCCAAGGAATAAGAATACCGCCCCCTGATCTGTATTTCAAAAGCGGATTCAGCGTTGCAAGAAATAGAATTATGCATAGATTGACTTGTAAAGAAAGACGAACCGAACAGTTCTAAGCAAAACTCTCTTATTTCTATGCTCGATTCAATCTCTACTCATCTGCTTTTAGTTCTACTTTCTGTATACGAAGTCCGAGCTTTTCGAGCTGCTCAGTTCTCGCTATGTCATTTCTTGGTTTTTAGTGCATTCACTCAATTCTCTGTGAAGTCCATGGACATGTTGTGGTTCATTGCAGAGAACAGCCATCACATGGATCAAGCTATAAGGAATCACCCGCGAGCGAGGGCAAGTCTCAATTATGGTAGGAATGGAATACACCAATCATAACTCTGGTCTAGTCCCTAGTTCCCTAAGTAGTTAGTGAAACTTCCAGCTGGACTGACTGGATTTAGAGCTTAATGCTCCTATCTTTGAACTAGAATCTTAGCGCTTATTTCATGAAGATAGCTACTTTAATTGATACAAGAATGCCTACTTTGGACCAATAGGATCTACTCCTACTTGAATGCCAATCCAATCTCTTTCCCAATAAGAATTCCTAATCCCTAAATCCAAGCAAGGCATGATTGTTAGTCAGGATAACCAGCTTACGTACCGCATTAAGAAGTACCGACTATGCTTTTTTCCATACTTTTCTTGCAGTACTTCAGTAAAGCTACCCCATTTTAATAAGATAGGGATTTGAGATATCAGCATTTTCACAGGTCCTTGTCAAGCTGCAGCAGAATCAGATTCGAGTATAGCATCATTCAGTTGGAGTTCTGAAATAATCTGGATCCCCTTTGCTATTTTAGCAATCTCTGCTGCTCAGTTTCATCCCTTTCTGAGGTAGAAAACCCATCCATATATGTACGAGTGAGAGATGTCTTCCGTCCCGGAGAACCGTCTTCTCTCCCTCCTTAGGAAAAGGAGATCTAGGTAGAGGAGGTAGAAAATAATAGATACCGTCTATTCTATTAACTAGTCATCAAAAAGCAACCTATATCGAGGTCAAGTTTGATAGGGTGAAGTGGACTATTAGATCCCCAGCTTACCATTAGAAAGAAAGCTTAGCCGCCGACGTCAATGTGTTAAGCACATAGGATATATTCGGCGAAAGTCAGTAAGAAGTAGAGTGAATTCTGAAACTCCAGCATTTAGGCCCGGATAGAATGGGTCCTCAAGCTTAGAATCATTTGGCCTAACCTTTAAGAAAAGTCAGCATCTTTTCATCCGGGTCATACTAAAGGCAGGTAGACCGAACACACAGCACCTGTCCCAATGACTGGTACACTGACGGTGGCTTATTGGTTCCTTCCTCCCTTCCATCCTCAAGTCTTACTTTCCTTGATGCCTTAGTTTACTTGATGCCCGATTCATTCCTCCCTATATTCAATCTCTCGTGCCATATTCTTTTTCAGGTTTGACATTACTTCCCTTTCCTATCTTTTTACTTTTCTCAAGGACGTAAGATTCTTCAAAATGCCTTTCGCAGATCCCTTTGATTCCAGGTTCAGATCCATCTATCTCTTCTCTCCCTTTCTTGGAACCTTACTTCACAAAGTAGGACATGCCCCCGGGGATACTCATCATTATTATGAATAGGTTACTCTATCCAATTCCCCGGAATCATTACCTATCATAGTCAGTCTCAACTTCGCTTAGTTGAGGGATACTAACATCACCATCTGCACTGAGGAATATCTGAGATTTCTCATGGTTCACGTGCATGCCCCCGCCACCACGTTCGATCACGGAAATAAATCCACTTAGATTTACGTGCCTTAAGATGTCCAGAATTTGAGGACGGTCAAGATGATATGAATCATAGCGTGTTGAAGCTAGAAGGACATTGGTGTCCCATCTTGTATAAAGAACACCTTCATACCGGCTCAGGACCTCCCTATCGAATTGATGTTGAAAAAACAGATGTAGGAGCACGTCGCTCAATTCACCTATCAATGGTATACAATTCGAATGAGGAATTTGGAGGTTAGTGGCAGCATTATATATCGGGAGAGATAGAAATTCCTTTAAGATGTGGGAAATCACACCCAGATTGTGTAGACACTTTAAGGTATTCCATAGACGTTCCATAGAAACATACCGGATACTATGACTCAAATCCACACAGACTATTTTCTCTAAACCACTTTGACCATCCCAGAACCTTTGGTGGTAATCCAACATTTCATTATAATAAAATAATCTAGACGGAAGATTGTTTCTTATCACTAGAAACTCCCGCATTAAGATATTAGCTAACGCTTTAAAAAGTAGTACATCTATTGGAAGAGATGGCGCAGCCATACAAGGCCAATCACCAGCATTGATGAGTGGGCGCCTGGCACAACAATAGCCAAGCTCATCTTGCCTTTCCAGAGTGAAATGTTCCTGCAAAGTCATACCACCCCTACCATATTTATAGGTTTTGTATACCAATTTGGGATGAAATGAAGAATAACCTTCGTGTATATGCGACACCATGGTATCGATTTCTTCGGGTAAGACACCCCGCTCTCTCCACATATCATTCGAATTATAGAGTCTCCTGACCTCATTAATCAATTGAAGTTTCCAAAAACTACCATGAAATCTCTGGCGAAAAGTGACGTTGTGATTACTTCTAGATCCAATGAAAACTTTTGAGATAATACAAAAAGTGGTCATCATTTCTTCCTCTTGGTAAGTTGGCTGGTTTCTTCCCATTCTTTCTTCTTTCCACTAATCTAATGGTTTCATTCTCCCATCGAGAGGTTATGATACTAGCAAGAGTCCTATTCTTCTCCTCTCGATCCTACCTTGGGTTATGTTTGACAGGGATGGTCAGTGAACTTCTATTGGTTTCAAAGGAGGATAGAGATCCATTGGGGAAGGCTCGAAAGGTTATTCGATATCAAAGGTTGACCCTCGACGCGCCGCAGCCACTATTTTTACTCCTTTTATGCAATTATGAACGAAACTTTCTCGATTCCAATGCAACTTATCCTTTTGGAGTTGACGTAACAAACTACGTGAGCCTCCCGATGAAGCCAACAGAAATCCTATCCGAATACTAAAAATAAAAGGCAATTTCATTATGGTGGTATACCAGCCGCCAGTTCTAGAACTTCCAGTTCCAATCGGAGCATATAGATCCGTAAATGGATTTGTATGTATAGCCACTTCAGTCGTGCTCCTCGTTTCTCAAATGGAAAAAAGTATCTTCTTTCTGGGAACATGCTAAACCAGAAATTCTTATGTTCGTGATTCTTCATCCACCGATGCAGAAAATCTTCCAGTTTTCCATTCTCATATGAGGCAGGAAAGTTTATGGGCAACAAGTCAGCACGAAGTGATTCATCATGTTCAAACATGAACCTTTCGCTCGTTGGGGACGGTTTATAGATCATCAAATTCCCACAAATGGAATGAGAAGTGGGTCCATGTAAATGATCGAGACCTCGCAAACAACAACGTTCCTTCCCCATATGGAGTTCGGGACCCAAGGGCAATCGTTGAGTGAACTATATCTTATTCGTATTAGTTGACCTAAGCCGCACCATTATTGCAGGGGTGGGGCTCGGCCTCCGAACCGTACGTGGGACGAGTTTCTGCCTCATACAGCTCGGGCCGAAGACCAGGGAAGTTGAGGAGAGATGGGGAGACCCAACTGCTGCCAGTCGGGACGGACAGGAAAGGGGGCGGGGATAAGCTTGTGAAGAAGCAAGCTTATTGCCCCACCCCCCAAAAACAAACCGACCCAGCAAGAAAACATATGCGCTTTAGCAACAAAGCGCTCATCCCTTGCTTGCTGCTTCGCGTTCTTTCTATTCCATCCCAGTCCATTCCGGGATAGGAGGCTAATAGAATCTAATATGTGCAGTAGTCGTCGTCTGACCAATCGGCTCGGACACCAGACCACTTGTGCCCACCCATTCTGTCTCGCCCTAAATGGAATGGCTCTCTTAGTTACGTTGTGCCCCGACCCGAGTCCCCACGTCCGCTTTTATCCGCCCGCAACCCGGCCAACACAACATTAGGGCCGTCCCCCCCATTCTATGCTGACCCGGGCCGAGGCTCGCTTTTTGGGAAGCCCGTTCCCACCGCGCTCACGGCCCGGCTGGCCTGCCAGCGGTAGTGGGAATTCTCCCGTTCCCTGGTCAAAAAAGGGTTGGTTGGATGCGGGATCTACTCCACGAGGAGCGGTACGGACGTAGATGATATCATCACGACCTCTCTTTGCGTACCGCTAGGGATGCTTAATGCCACTTCGCCAACTGGCATTACCTGCGCTTTCGTGTCTCTCAGTGTGGTCAGCACTGGGTGTTTTCGAGCATCGAGGCTTACACCCATTCGCATTAATTCATCCAAAGTTCCTTACGCTTATGCACGAATTTTGGAATAAGCCATCTTCCTATCAAGGTTAAGGAGTCAACTGAGCATCTCAGCGGCGGGATTGAATACCCGGATCGAATCAGAGTTCACGCCGCCCGCCCTGAACAAATAGAATAGGAGGCGTGGGCCACAGGTCGCACATAAGCCATTGGGTCGCACGACAGAAGAACACCCAACATAAAGATGCACACTCCTCCATGTGAAATAGAAAGATTCATCTTCACTTTTTTGTAGTAGTCGTGACCAACAGCCATCAGCAGTCGGCTCGTTGGTAAGGCGAGAGCTTCAAGCCCGCTTTCTGGTGGCACACCCCCCAAACAAGCACCACTCGACGAGGGGGGGGGGCGGGGAAAGCTATAGGCCCAAAACCTTCGACCCTTCTTTCTATATGGGGGTGCCCGGGGCACCTCATCTTGTCATTTTGTTGCTCATTCCCCTTAGGCCGAAGTGTTTGGCCTTTACTTCGGAGCGCCCGCTCACGCTTCGCTGACCTATCGCGTGGTAAAGAGAAGAGAGTACGAAAGAATTGTAAACAGAGCAGACCGCAGAAAGATTCTAAATATGACAAGTCCCCCATGGATTCGATAATAAGGAAATGAAGAACGGGAACGAAATGAAATAAAGCATTTCTAGCGGATGAGCTTCTCTCCATTTTGTCTGGTAATAGAATAGGGCGGCTTGCTTTGACCAACACTCCACTTTTTGCTCTGTCCATGGAGCGTATGGATTTCCTTAAATGTAGATAGACCAAAAAAGGGAATAAAGGGATAGGAATAGGAATTATAGTACCATTGGAAGAAGAGGCACCAGTGGGAACATCTCTACTGACGAACCATTTCAATAGTACGGGTGCTGCCGTGCCACGGGGCACGACCATGGAAGTAATGAAAAAGAAGAAGTTCTGTAGTTGGACCATCTGCTCTATCCGTTCGATTTGAGCTTCTCCAGAGAAGATGAGACGCTAAAAATGAAAGTTTTCACAACGCATACCGAAAAAGGGTACCTATGTTGCCGACCATTAATGACTAGTTCGAAGACCAGGAGCAGGGGCACGTGCCAAGAAAGATTTGTTACTTTCCTTATGGTTTTCGAACGTTTTCAATAAAACCTTCTCGTAGAAGTATTTTCACAAAGTTTTCGGTAATATTAGTAGATGTTATTCGAACCCTTCCTTTTATTAAGATTCAAATTCTTATTCTTATTATTATCTAATTATTCTTTTTTTCATGTATATGCGTCAGACACAATCTACTAATTGATCTATATTCTGATACCCTACTATATCATAGTCTCTACTAGTAGTATTTTTAATACCTCAGGAGCTCATGAGACTCTTTTAGTGAAATTCATAAGTCTCAATTCCCGAGCGATCGCACCAAAAACTCGAGTTCCTTTTGGATTTCCTTCTTGATCAATGACAACCGTCATCATATCGTATTATCATACCGTTGTCACGTTTGAGTTCTTTACATGTACGTACAATTACAGCTCGTCTTACTTCTGTCTGATCTTTCTAGAGGCATTTTGGGCACTGCTTCTTTGATTACAGCAACAATAATGTCACCAATATGAGCATATCAGTGATTACCAGCTCCTAAGATTCGAATACATATCAATTCGATAGCCCCACTCCGTTGTTATCCGCTACATTCAAAAGGGTCTGAGTGAGATGGATCTTGGAAGTCTGGTTTTTGATTGGATAGTGATCTCGGGCATGAGTGGTTGATCTTCGCGGGCCGTGAATGGCCATGGAAAGGAGTATTGATGGCAATATGTTCGATCGAGAAGATTGGACGATGAAAGACGGATCCTTTGTGGTTTGAATAATAGGCTGTGGTCTCGATATTGGGCTATGGGCTGATTGCTTTCTGTATGAGCCTCTTGTGATTGGGCTCTCGTGGGCGGATTACCCGATGTGTACTCATCTTCCAACAAAGAGGAGAAGACATAACCAGAAGAATTGTGAGAAATAAGTTAATTTATCAAGTTGAGGCATTTCGATTTGGATTTCAAATAAGAAAGAAAAGACTCCTGCGCCCTCGAGAGCATTCTCTTTCACTTGCATTTCTTCCTGAAGTTGGCTCGAAGACCTGTCCAGCCTTGATTTTCCCAGTTATTACTCGAGCGCGCTGAGGCAACTCTGAACTAAGCTCAGGGGAGGGGTAGTAGGTATGCTTCAAACCCTCCGGCACCTTGAAGAACGATGGCACTAGATCGGGAAAGATGAATGACCAATGAGGACAGGACAATGGGGGAAGTTGGTAATAGAGAATCCTCCCTTCTTCTTTGCTTTCTTGCCTGAAAAAATCCAAAACTAACCATTGGAACCTCATGGGCTACCGAGTTAGGAGATTCATTTTCTTTATTACTTTTACTTTTTTTACTAAGTTATTCTAAAAGATAAGAGCTAACCGACCATCCTGATTGAATGTTTGAGTACTCGGAGTCTCTCGTAAGTATGGAAAGAAAGTCTCTTCTTTCCACAACTCCTAAATTTCCCATCAGCCTATCCAATCTAATTCCAGACAGAGTCAGTAGACCTTACTTTAGTGTAGGTAGTGTCAGATAATTAGGAAGTCTTGATAGTATTTCGTATAATCTCTTCTTCAATCCTAGGAGCAAAAAAGGAATGTCCTTTAGGGACCTTTGGATAAAAAGATTTCCGACCTCTTACTTTCGTAGTTATGAATTGCGGAATAGAATCAATTATGAAATTCATAAGTATATATCCCTCATCCCTATTGGTATCGGTTTGGGCCACTACCCAGAACCCTGCCAGAGCCCTATTTTTAAGAAGAAATTGACAGTCTTTTTTAGAACTAGAACTATGGTAAAATCCAGTATCGACAGGCCTAGTTCTTTTCCTTTGCTTATGCAGGGCAAGAATTTGTCGAGTTCAATCAGTACAATAAGAAATCCTAAGTATTTTTTTGGTCAGGCGACACCCAGATTTGAACTGGGGATAAAGAATTTGCAGTCCCCTGCCTTACCGCTTGGCCATGCCGCCAAATCCGATCCAAAATAGAGCAAAATCTTATTCATCCACATTATTTTACTATTTTTATTCGTAGGAGGGGATTATTAAACCCTTTTTGATTTTTTTTAGATCGTTGAATCCCTTTGTACTTATCCCTTTCCAATCCCTTTTAATAAATTCATTCCTGTTTTTTATTGGACCCAGTTTTATTCTCTTCGATTGATTGTATCTCAAAACACACATTGCTTAAATACCTTCTCTTTCTATTGAAAAGAGAAAGGATTTCCAGTCACAGCAAATTTAGGAAAAATTGGAACCATTAACTATATTATTTGTTATTATTTGTTATTTTTATAAATTCTATTTGTTAGTAGTGAACGGTTCTAAAATGGGTATTGTATCCCAAATAGTGTTTCCTTAATGGCATAACAAAATCAAATTGATTTACGGCTAATCAGTATCAATTAAAAAAAAGAGAATTATGATATTGATATAGTGTGACCTGACCCCTGTTGCTCCAAGTGAAATTCTTTCTAGGGTTCTTAAAGATATTCTCCATTTTTTCCCTTTCCCTACAATAAAGTATAGTCTGAAGGCTAGCACGCACCATTCCTCGCTTATGATAATCTAAGGCCAAAAAGAAAGAAGGCTCACACCATAATAATACATACCCTTTTTCCTCGATCGCCAAGGTCATGGATTTGGATCGATTTCGGTTTTACGGGCTTCATACATTGTTAAGAAAAGTACTCGGCATTGGAAAGCATCACGTTCTGGCCACACACAAAAGAAGTCGGTGGAAGGTATGGAATTTCTCGGCTGAAGGTCAGAAAGAAAGCAATCGCCAGTGCTCTCGGTTCCAGCAACGAGTCTTTTCTCTCGGCTCCGGGCTAGAGGTAATTTCGATGATCTCCCCGGCCCTTTGTTCCTCGTCACCATCGCAATAACAATAAGGAGACGCGGTGACGTCGTCATCCAGAAGGAAAAAGAAAACCCCAAAGGTACCGAATGGAATTCTACTTGTCGGGCTTGGATTCGTTTCGTTTATCAAAAATCGAAATAATAAATAACAACCCATAAATCAAAGAGAAATTACGATAAAAAATCTAAAGTGAAGCCAATCACTTATAAAAAGAAACCAGTCTCCTTTTAAAAGGAACTGGCCAATACACTTCGAAAAACTACGTTCTAACTTGAGCAGAAAAATTGGTGGCATTTGACATCTAAAGTTTCACCACCCCTACTACTGCCCGAAATCCTGCTTTGGTGAGCTTTCCCCAAGGTGACACCGAAGGTCTACCTCCTTTCGTGCGCCCCTCACCTCCTCCATGAGGATGATCCACTGGATTCATTGCAACATCATGAACAATGGGGCATCTGCCTAAGCACCGGCACCCCCACCACGCTTACGGCTCTATACCTACTAGACCTGTATTCGGTAAAGCTTTCTTTCTATATGCTAATTCTCATGCAATTCATATTGTCGATATGAGTATAATTGCCTCGAGAAATAGATAAGAATTCCTTCCTTTACCGGTAAATGAATAGGAATCAGGTTAATAAAACCGGAACTGTTTCCGCCTTCCTCTCGAACTGAGCTATTTCTCTGAAATATACAGTTTCACATCATTACAGGAAATCCTATACCTGTGTATTACCACCCGGTATGGAGCCATCGTCGTCTTCGGCATAGCGTGAAGACCTTCCCACGGTCTTCGAGTCGTTCTTGACTGGCTAGCAAGCACCAGTGGAATTTAACCGCCTTGTGGTCGGGACACCGCCTTCTTCTCTAGAATAACGCAAGTGGTACCGCTCCCCACGGTAAGGAGAAAGACCTTAAGGCATAAACGTAGAGCCTGAGTGCACAAGATAGTATTTTCTCGGTGACGATAGTGGCCATTTTCCGGTTCAGTGGTTGTATCCAGAAAGATTCTAGAGTCATTTGCCGTACCCTCCCAACCAACCATCACATATGTGAAACTCATGTGAAAATAAAAAGCACACAAACTCTTCTGTGTTGGCGAAACTCGTTTTCCACGATAACGTATTTGGTTTGCTGTTGGAACTCGGGCAGAAATGTGTGTCCCGGCTCCAACGCTATTCTAGAAATGCAAAAAATAGAATAATAGATGAATTAGAAAACTCAATTGTTCTTTGTGATTCGGTACCGCTTGAACTAACTGGCCCAATTCTTGGTAGGTACTTATTAGGGGGAGGGCCAACCACCGAATGAACAACGATCTCCCGGTCCCACTTGATTCCTGGGGAATTTAGGGAACCCTGCGGAGTTGACTCTTTTAAGAGGAAGAAATTCGAAGTGAAATATCTAGAATATGCTTTACACTCCATTTTCACACAGGTATGCCCCCCTACCTTTCTGTAGATTGATGCACTAATAAGACTCCAAATCCTTGGTTTGAGCATCCCTTTCTTTTGTAACCTCTCTTAGGAACTTCAAACGGAACAAGGCTAGGATCCTAATCTCTATTCCTTCCTCCTTGGTGTCAGATAACTCCAATAAAGCATGACTGAAGTAGATATAAAACGTGTCGAAGAGCAATAGACTCTTTTTTTATAGAGCTTATCATTGTCATTGATTGACCAACATGACTTATGGATTGCATTTTATACTGTTCTATTTGAATAGCTATATTCTGGAAAGGCGGAGGAAATAGACTTTCTTGCTCCTGCATCATTCTTGCTAAGGGCATCTAAGGAACTAATCAAAGGTTACGAAAGAGAAGGCTTGAAAAGGAGCTTACTTTTCCCGCTAATGCTACTTCCGCTATCTCGTAAGGAGGATACGACTCATAAACCTCCCTTGGTATTTGGGTAGGGAGAAAGATAATTAATTAGACTGAGTGAGGAATGTATACAACTACTGCTCAAAAGGCAATAAGAAGCACGCACTCCTACTAGACATGGAAGGAGTAAACCTAAAATATGCTTTCTTCCCTTATGTTGAATCGACTTCCTTGTCTCTTTCTAGAAAGTCAGCAGCTGGCCCAAGGTGACCTACTGGGAAATGAAAAAACAATTGGTTCAATCGAGTACTTATAAGCTGAACGGAGTTCTCTCTCATATTGTTATGTTTACCTGGAATGCCATAAGCCTGCTCTCAAGGAACAACTCGAATCACTGCTGACGCGGGACTTGCTTTCGCACGGGGAGTTGGATAAATTACCCTCTTGTGGGTATGGCGATAGATAGCAATAGCAACGGATTGATTATGATTATGATTAAGTAGACTGACTGTTGGATGAGCTCCAAAAGGTGGTGAGCCTGATGAGTCAACCAAAGGGAGTGGGCCCTTTAAACCCCTAGGGCGTAAGCATTTCTGCCTATCCAAAATAAGAGGTCAAGTCAATCTTGAATGCGGTTAGTACCTATTAGTATTAGATACAGAATCCTATTTGCTTTGAGCGCCCCTATCCTATATTCTCTCTATCTATAGATGGAGAAGGACATGCTCGATATGAATTGGGACAAAGAAGAAAGTAAAAAGCAGGAGGTAGGTCCGTGGTTTCAAGTTGAGTAGTGAGTGGTTCCTTGAGGGGAGTCGGCAGAAACCTTTACTCATTTGATTTCCTCCCAAAAGAAGGAGGGGTTTTCCTGTGGTAGGCGCCAAGAAAGATACCATGAAATTAGGCACCAGGTACTATCCATCACACTTAGAATTGGTATTTATTGTTTGATTCGAATCCCTGCTTACCAAATAGTTGTCATAACAGATTTGAATGACGATATCCAATTATGAAATGGCTAGAGGAGGCACAGAGATAAGACAGAACTGATGGTAAGGTAAATCAAAGGTTTTCATTTACCTTATCATCGTCGTAACTTTCTTATCTATTTGTGTATGCTATTAGAAAGGGAAATTCGATACAACCAATGCGCAAAACCTTCCGTCTTTCCTATGAAAACAACTTCCGCCTGGATAGAATAGTTAGCCAACATGAATTCCTGCTTATTGTCCTTCCTACCCATAAGTGAGAGCAAGGCCGAAGTAGAGCATAGAGCTTAGAAGTAGGATCTGGTAATTGGTTCTGCTCAGCAGATGCAAAAAAAGAGGTGTTTTTGGGGTGAGTCCCTGCCAAGCGGCTTTTGATGACGGCGTCGTCAACGTACACTTCTGCATTACGACCCAACTGAGACCTGAGGATGAGGCTCATTAGGCGCTTAAATGTGGCGCCGGCATTTATCAAACCAAAGGGCATCCGCTTGTAGCAGAAGGAAGGGGTGATCAAACTCGTTTTTTCTTTGTCTTCCTCAGCCATATAGACTTGCTGATACCCAGAGTAGGCGTTGAGGAAGCTCAACATCTCGCACCCTGCGGTGGAGTCGACTAGTTTAGTCCTTGTACTTCGGTGGAACCAAATTCCTGTATATGGATTGCAAACCTTTTCTGCTTTGGGTCTTAAGTGAATGAAAGGGTGGGTTAAAAAATCCATGGCCAGCCCCCCTCAAGAAATCTCGCCCGTAGGTTACTGATGGGATGCTAGCTGCCGGTATACAGGAAAAACGTGGTGCAGAGCACGAACAAGATGTGCTAACACATATCCCTTATATTTATTGGTTCTACAGAAGATGTATGATAAAGAGCTGGCATTAAGTCATGCAACGCGCTCAGGCTTTATAAGAGGAAAGACTCTCGCCAGTATAGATTGAACGTACGGCGCTTGCTTACAAGACTGCTACTGAAAAAGCCTACCTCTTCAAACTGCTGAATGCCCTATTCCATCTATCTTTCCCTAAAAAAGCGTATACTTTTGTTCTATAAGCAAATAAAGCATACTTCTTTTGCGGATCAAGCAGTCTTCTACCTTGGTGGGTAGCGAAGAATCAAATCAATATCGGAGTATTGCTCTAGCTGCTGCTGAATTAACCTGGATTCAATCGTGACTCTCTGAACTAGGCTGTACTTCGTCTTCCCCTCTAGACCTCGGAAATGGAAAAAAGTTACCAGTGCGTAATTGAAGATTCGGTGAAAACTAGTCGACCTTTCATCACAAATTGAAGCAGAGGTTGTTAGTTGAAAATCCATTTGCAGATCCTGTTGTTGAGGTAGAACCAGCTTCACCAATAGCATAGACTCTATCAGTCGAAGAGATCAGCAGGTACGAGGATAACAGAGACAGAGATAAAGGCTTCGTCAGCAGAGACGAGAGCGGGGCCCTTTTGAAAATCAGAAATAAAAGGGGCGATCAACGAATTGACCAGGTGTAAGCAGAGGGAACTGGAGCAGAGCAATATGTAGCATACTTTTCCGTTCGAGACCCGTATCTAGACCCTTGTGATCGATAGCCGGACCCATGCTGACGGCACCGAA
Source organism: Triticum aestivum (assembly GCF_018294505.1). Lineage (NCBI taxonomy): Eukaryota > Viridiplantae > Streptophyta > Magnoliopsida > Poales > Poaceae > Triticum > Triticum aestivum. The sequence goes on along the minus strand of NC_057801.1, from coordinate 103,926,478 downwards.
ATCCTGCCCCTCCCGCGAAACTAGTACCACCAATAGATAGGCCCGTCCCTTCTTGGGCAACCCTGAAAGTATCTTCTTGTACGGACTGAAACAAGACAAACTACTCGCGGGACCCACTTAAGATCTCTTTCTTTAGTTTTCTGCTTTATTCCTTTCTTAGAAAAAAGTCGCTTCCCTTATTAGTAGCGCTAGTATCTTTTCATAATGATGACTTTCTTTCAGAGCTTCCTAGATTTTTAGAAGCTGAGGCATTGCCGGCTGGGGGGAAATTTGATCGAAACTAATAACAACTAGTCACGATTAGGGACAAAGCTCAGCTAGTATACGTAATGTGTTCAAGGCGCATTTCCTCCAACAACTAGACTAAAGAAAATAAGGGCGGAAGGATTTACTTAAACATTGTTGCATGAGCGGCTTCTAAATGAGTGGTTGATGATTCACTTTCTGATTATTACTCGCTAGCTATTGAAGCGGCAGTGTGACGTCGGCCCACTGCGGAATGGGTGCCACCTAACTATGATTCGGTGAAGGTTCCACCTTCCTTCCACAGATATAGTGATAGTAGTTCCACTCGATGTGGATCGCGCCCATGCTTGCTCAGCTCCAGGATCAGGCTCCTAAACCTATTTTCAATAAATAAGTCATCTGGTCTATGTTGTTGGAGTTCCGCATGACGCCTTAATCCCACCTCTGTGTCTAAGGAATAGCCTTTTCTTCTTTTCTTTATTGTTCGTGGGAACATGTAAGATTAGCAATGGAAATTGAGCTACGGCCGTCCCTTCCTCAAGCAAACAACGCGAGACTTAGTTAACGAAACAGGAACTCCATCCCTTGACACTAATTTCTGATACAGAAGTGGAATCGAAAAAATGCGGGAAAAATGCACATTCAATATTGAGAAAATGTTGCGTAACTGCCCTTGCCTCAAGGTCTTGAGAAACCAGAAACTAGTGTTCGATGGCCCAACAAATCCTATTGGTTTTCGCAGGGGATGTCATTTTTACAAGCTTTCGCATGCTGAGCGTGACTATGGATTTTATATAGTTATGGAATAACCTTCTTATCCGCGAGTTCTTCGGCCAAAGACTCCTGATATCGCTTGTTGGGCCCTTGATTCCGAAGTACCAGTACCGAAGGCAGACTTGAATGCATTAGGTTGGGAAGCGGCCTAGAAGGTGCTTAAAGATAGGTGACAGTTGTGAAAGTTTAGTCGACTTGTCGGCAGCAACTGACCTTTCTTTCATCAAAAGTAGGAATGAAAGCTGGCATGCAGATAAGGAAATCTCTTTTCTTCTCTTCTACTCGGCTATGGACCTTCTAAAAGGAGAAGCAATAAATACAAAAGTGCTAGGTTTGGATTTGAGTGAGATCCCGGATCGGTAGCTTCAGATATCCCCTCAGACTGGAATGAGAATTTCGATAGATTTCTTTGCTTTAAAGCATAGTTGCAGGTAGGTTATGCTCCTTTGCTTCATCCCTATAGTCTAAGGATTGCCAATCAAACAGTAGTAGTAGACTAGACATATTCATCTTCTACAGTCTCCTGTTTCCCCCTATTTAAAATGGTCAGCCTGCGCAGCAGAAAAAAGGCGCTCTAATCATACTCAAGCCCTTAATCCCCCAATAGGGCTTACTTACCCGAGTCAATTCTTTCCTTCCTGTGCGAAAGCAAGGCCTCTTTCTCGACTTTACTTGAATGCCATTTACTGAGCTATCTTCTTTTTTCTTCTTCTGGCGAAAGCACATTTTATTATTTTACGGAAGCAAGACGAAAGGTAATTTCGCCAATCTGGGGAATAACAGTTAAAGCAATCGATCGGAGAAGCCCCCCCTAGTATTGAGAATGCAAAAGTGGATTCATTCCCCAGGCGTGTGTGTGTGCTTTCCACGGGCCTGATCTCGATTTCTTCTTAAGCTGTTATGTCCTCCGAAGTGAAGTGGATTGGTCGGAAGCTAGACTCCAACAGCATCGATACTCAAATAACCGGCTCTGATACATGGCTTAGAACCTTCAATCTTTAGCCATTATTCCCAGTTCAGGTGGTTAGGTACCAAAAGTTATAAATAGGCCCAATTTCTCCTTTTATACTAGATTTCCTTAACAAGGGCATCCAATTCTTGAAACAAATCACGCTCCCTTCTCTTTCCACTTTCACTTTCATGCCCAGTTCTTTTTCGACTTGGCGATCGTAGCAATTTATGTAAAGCCTCCTGATCTGGATAAACATGCTCGATACATTCTAGTGAACTACGAAGAGAAGCTAGAACGGTGGAAGCCTGAATCCAGTGAGTGCCCATTCTTAATAAACTGTGGAATAGTAGCTCCTATGGTTTCTAGAGCGAGTGAATGAAACGCTATCTTCTTATGAGCGGAGATAGAGAGCTATGTCACAATCAATAAGTGAGATGCTGTGGGCGAGGAATCTTCTGTCACAATAGAGGTCTTCTTTTCGAATTTAAGTGGGACTAGCTTCTTCCTCAATTGATATTACTGACAATCTAGCAATTCCATCCTTTAGAAGAAGATAAGTAAACCATTTCTTTGAATTGCATGATTGAGTGATGGATGCGGACAATCACAAGCCTACTTTGTTTATAGAAAAGAGCGTATAACCCCCGATCCCTGCCTGTTGTAGAGAATCTATCGTCTAAACTCTTCTGTGCCATTTGCCGCCTAATACACTATTTCAGTATAATGTTGTTTGCTGGTGCATATCTCTTGATTGACTATTTATTGGTTATTAAGCATTAGTGAGCTGACCTATGTACAAGTTCTGAGTCAACCCCCAGATCTGTATCTCCTTGCCTTGTAATCTCTCATTCATCTATTTATGTGCATGCTTTAGCGAAGTCTCCAGCCCCATAAATATTAGTTAATGCGTGATGCGTAAATCAATAACTAAAACTAAAGTGCCGATCATCCCATGCTACCACAGGATTTTTCAACAACATGACATATTGAGAAAAATCTATGTTAGAGCCACCATTTCTTTACGGTTACATTAGTGTGGATTGTTCTTCTGATTCTTATAGGCCTGGCACCCTAGCTTCGATAGATTTATTTGATTTTGCAAGCTATGGCACAGGAATGTGATATGGGTCGTATCCCGCACCTCCCTTGATTCCGTGTGAAATCCATCCTAAAAAGCACGAGTTGGATCGGCGTAAAGAACAAGACGAACGTGGTATTATCTCTATTAGGACGGTTATGAGGCTCTGCTCTTTTTTTTCTTTATTCAATATCTATTCTTTGTTTCTTATATTCCGCTAATTGTTATCTTTAATGTATCTTTATGCTTAATAGATAACTGGTGATGCTAGAGCTGTCAAGAAGGCATTGTTTGCAGTATCAACCATCATCTACAAATGCCCATCAAAAGAGACCACTTCTCTGGAAACCTCTGTCCCTCCAAGCATTGTACATCCTTCAGAGCTTCCTGTCTATCCTGCTAGTAACTTCTACTCAGTGTCAGATGCAGCTATACCTTATGGAATGGACATCCAAATCTAGCTATCTTAGCAAAGGAAGTGGCATTCAAATCTACAGGTTTTTCTTCTTTAGCCTTTTCGCCCAGCATTGTCATTATTGACACGTTTTTGCGATCTCTGTTTTTGAGATCCTCAATGAATACCACCAGAAAGGGAATGTGACCACCATTCTTATTTGAGAAAAGTGTCTCCACTATAGCACTAACGATCCTAGACAGCAGAGAAAGCTTGATTGGAGCTAAGAACTATTTCTAAAGGATCCCTTCCACTCTTGTGTGGAAAGATCTTTCTTCGTTCAGTCCAGTCTGATTTAAAACGTGTTGTCTACTATTATAGGGGCTGTCGTTAGGGTCACTCCTTCTTATGCCGGGAGATGGCAGTTATCTATATTTAGAAATAATAAAGAATATGGGTGTGATTGTCATCACAATGGAGTGATCGAGTAATCAGCCCTGTAGGTTCCTCTCTATTTAGATAGACCCCATCAACATGGCCATTCCCTTCTCCTGGTAGCAAAAACCCATTAGAGGTTTGATTCTCAAAAGAAAACAGACCAGAAACTCGAAACTATTCCTACTCGCCAGGTGGCTTTATCAATTGGAGTTTAAAAATAGGAAAAAAAGGGTGTCAAAAGTAGAAGTATCATATCTTCTTAAGGAGCCCAACTCTAGCTAGAGAATAAGAGGATTAGGTTTTGGCAGGATGCGAGGTGCCAACTTATTAAGCACGAGAGTCGTAAGATCCCGGTTATAGAAGAAGAGTAGGCCAATCCCAATCTTAGGCTGCAACAAACAAGGAAATTCCTGTCATCAAATCGGCCTGATCCCCAAAAGGAAATCGCAATCCAAAATCCCTATATACGATATACGATAGATTCCGGGCACCTTGCTACATGACACTTGTCTCGCATTGCATTACTGACTGCTTCTTCTTCTGATTTCTTTGCTTTGATGATGCCCTTGTCCCAAAGAGAGTTCTTCAGCTGAAGAGTACTTTGGCACCCTAGAACACATCTCCCTCTGGATGAAGCCAACAGGTCTCAGACAAGAGTAGTATCTGTGGCTTCATCGAAAACTATCAGCCAAAATCCAAATAAAATGCATCATAGACCCAGCACCATCCTTCACTGGGAACTACAAAAGCAACATCCAACTTCAACCTGGCGGCCTCTGCACACAAAACCTCCAATATATCAGAAAAGAAAACCTTTTTTTACAGTATGGGAATTTGGCCCAATAGTCCCTCCAATTTGAAGTGATCAAGCCACCACTGGTACCAGTAGGGAACAGGTACTACCACCTCCTCCAGCTCTAGCTGAGCTCTCCAGTTCTTCTCCATCAGTGAGTTGCAATGGGAGCATCTCAACATCCTCTGGTAGAATCTGTGCAATCCAAGCCTTCTGGGACATCATCCACCCGCAACTGCTTTCTCTCTTGCAGCTCTTTCATAGCAATGGCCTTTATGTTTGGAGGCTAACCCAGGCATCCATCACTCTCCTCCCAAAGAAAAAAGATGCCAACACCGTCGAGGATTTCATGCCAATCAGTATCATCTTGAGATTCATGAAAATCGTTTCAAAGAAGAGGAACAAACATTGTCTTTAACAACACTCATCCACTTATTGACATTGACACGTATCAATCGGCGTTTATCAAGGGTCGCTCACTCATAGAAACTTTCTTGGTTGTGACAGAACCACTTATCTTTCGCCACAAACATAAGATCCCTATGGTCCTACTCAAGGTAGACTATCGCAAGTCATTTGACCGAGAAAGAGAAGAGTTGTGTCTTAAAGTAAAGACGAGGATGTGGAAATCCACACACACTTGTCTTTCAGGCCCAGCCCACCAGGGATTTCCAAATCGTTAGCGGCGGGTCTTTCTTCTTCTGGGCGAGCTGTGGAGCTACTTTTTCTTTCTTTCATTCCATCTGTCTCTGTATGCTTGGGTGAATGCCATAAGCGGATTTATATGCCCCGGTTCCCAGGGTTAGGGTATTCCCTATGTTGAGCCTACTCAGATCAGAACAAAACTTTTGGATTCTCTTTCGCCTATCGGCCGGCTTTAAACAACCTTCACATTTCCTGCTGAGATCCCAAGTCTCCAAGTGGGCCCTCTTGGCCACCTAAGACCTTGGCTTTTTAGAGAATCCCGCTCCTGTGTCGTAGGACTTGTAGCTCGACAGTCCACCGGGTAGGTTTGTTTATCCTTCCTTTTTCGAGTGTCTTCTTGGATAGTTATAGCGGCCCATAGGCGCAAGATGTACCTTGTGGAGGGCAGCGGTCCCCTGGACATAGCATAGTCCTTTCAGGCAGTGGCCGTTTAGTCCATGGTCCGTTGGATGGCCGGTGCAAGGCCAGAAATTGGAACACATTGATTCCGCTCGTTCCTATCCTTCGCTTCAGGGCCTGTCCCTCGGTGTGGTCAGTACTCCATACTGTCGGGCAGCAAAGCTTACACTTGTTCACTTATTATGACGGTTCACCAGGGCCTCTTTCCTCGTCCCTTTTCTGCTCACTCGTAGGGGTCCAGACCCCCACAAAGGGGGAGGGAGTCGACTGAACATCTCAGCCATTGGCGGGAAGTTCGCCCGCATCCGATCCCCAATTCTTGTTCACCCCAG
>NC_057801.1:103715367-103917867 GCF_018294505.1 Triticum aestivum | reverse complement strand
ATTAGAGTTTGAGCCCAATAACCAACTTAGCCACCCTTAGTTGTTGTCTATCGAATATAAACAAGGTTATTTTAACCTTTCTTTTTTTTGTCATATCAGCGATAATAATTGTTTTTGCTTGGTAACTTTGGCATGACCAGTGTGATAACTATGACTTGAGCAACATGATAACTATACTATAATAAGCCTGATAACTATAATATGAGAAGGTTAATGACTATACGATGAGAAGCACGATAACTTTAGCATGGGGTTGTGGTAACTTCACACTGGGGTATGTTTCGACAACAAAAAGTTACCGGGACATGTTTCAGTAACGTTTTTCACATGGGTAAAGAGTTATTAAATGTCTTGTATGTAAGTTATCAGTTGTCTGGTGCGTAAATTACCATGCTATTTGCACTAGGTTATCAGGGCATATTTCTAGAACTTTTCGCCCAAGGATCATGCACTACAGATCTGATAACTCACGCACCGCTGTAAAGAACATGATATTTTATACGCACGAACCTGATAACTCACGCACAAACACCGTGATAACACACGCACAACAAATATTTTCGCCCAAGTAAAAAGTTACTGTGGTGTTTGTACATAAGTTATCAGCGTTGTGGGCACACAAAAGCTATCGGAGTTGCATTTTAAACAACCTTTTTTCCACAAATTAAAGTTATCAGGGTGTTTGTACCTAAGTTATCAGGTTTGTTGGCGTATATTACCATGCTATTTATACAGAATTTAGAACAGATGTGTCTTCAACATTTTTTTCCCCGGATAAAAATTACCGTGGTGTTTGGACCTAAGTTATCAGGTAAGTTATCTGGTCTATGGTGCGCATATTTCCATGCTATTTATATTGAAGTCATCAAGTTGTGTATTTAACCAATATTTTCTGTCGGGTCAAAAATACCGTGAGTATTACGTACCACTGAAGATGCCGGAGTATATTTAAGCAACTTTTTTCTGGGTCAAAGTTAACATAATATTTGTTCATCAAGTTATGAGATCTACATCTCGCCAAAAACAAGTCGTTTTCGTGGGTCGGACCACTAGCACGCTATAACAATGTTTATACAAAAGTTATCACGGTGTTTGTATATAAGTGATCAAGTTTGTTATGCGTGAGTTACCATGCTAATTACACATAAATTATCGTCAAACAGCACTCCCCCACTGGAACAAACTTATCATGTATACGGTACTTATATTATCATGCTATTTTCACACGAGTTGTTAGGGTGTGTTTCAAAAATTGTTTTTCACCTGATCGAGGTTTCCACAACATTTGTACATAAGTTATCAAGGTTGTGGTGAATAAATTATCATCTTAAGACCATGAACTCAGCTCACATCTATGTACAAAAAAGTACAAGAGTCTAGTCTTCTATATTAAATCATGAGCTCAATTCACATCTCTAATATATTTTTGATAAAAGTGTATGTTTTGTATATTTTTTGGTAAAATGTTTGTAAGAAAAAAGAAACGACAGCAGAATAACACTCGAACAGATCTGTAGTAGAAGAGTCTGCCTCAACATGAATGTATGAAAAATATCTAACATGAATCAAATCACAACATAGAGTTTGTTTAGGTGGTTGCTGGTAGATTTCTAATACTGCTGGATCTGTTAGATCCCAGGTTCGACTCCCCTTGCCCTCCTATTTTTTTTACCGAAATTAAAAATAAGAGGTGCGAGAATTCTGGATCGGGAGCGGGTGGGAACGGGAGCGATCGTAAATACCGATCGAAGGAAAAAAAGAGACGGAAACGATCGTACGTGCCTATAGCTAACCACCAGTCGACTGGTGGTTAGATTTCTCGTATAAAAAAAAGAGAGAGCAGTACCCATCCATATCCGGCGATCTGATTAAAAACGGGCTTTGACTGGCCCAAAACCCGAGCCAATATACACGAGACAGGCCCATTAACTGACCTGATCTGAACACACACCATGGCGACTACAGAGTCAGATCGACACGATTCCGCCCCACCTACCGCAAACCCCCAAAGCCACAGCGAACTCGAGCTCCCCCCAATGGCAGCTCCGCCCATCTCCGGCCACCCCCATTCCTCCGTCGACTCGCCGCTCCCCACCGACGCCCTCCTCGCGCACCCCCAACTCCCCTCCGCCCCCGCGCCCCAGGCCCCCACCGCCTCCCGCTTCCTCATCATCCTCACCGCCGCCCTCGCCGTCTCCACCTCCTACCTCCTCCTCCTCCGCCCGCCCTTCTCCGCCGTGTCCGCCGCCGCCTCCACCTCATCCTTCGCACGGCCTCTATCCAAGCTCCCGAAGCCGGTGGTCCTCCTCATATCCTCCGATGGCTTCCGCTTCGGCTACCACCACAAGGCCCCCACCCCGCACATCCGCCGCCTCATCGCCAATGGCACCTCCGCCGCCGAGGGCCTCATCCCCGTCTTCCCCACCCTCACCTTCCCCAACCACTACTCCATCGTCACCGGCCTTCACCCTTCCTCCCACGGCATCATCAACAACTTCTTCCCCGACCCCATCTCGGGGGACAACTTCAACATGGGCTCCCACGAGCCCAAGTGGTGGCTCGGGGAGCCCCTCTGGGTCACCGCCGCCGACCAGGGGGTCCAGGCCTCCACGTTCTTCTGGCCGGGCTCGGAGGTGAAGAAGGGCTCCTGGGACTGCCCCGATAAGTATTGCCGCCACTATAATGGCTCTGTGCCATTCGAGGACAGGGTTGACGCCGTCCTTGGTTACTTTGATCTCCCGGTTGATGAAATGCCGCAGTTTCTGACACTGTACTTTGAGGATCCAGATCACCAGGGGCACCAGGTTGGTCCTGATGACCCAGCCATCACCGATGCTGTGACGCACATTGACGAGATGATCGGGAGGCTCATTGCTGGTTTGGAAGCTAGGGGGGTGTTCGAGGATGTGAACATCATATTGGTTGGGGATCATGGGATGGTTGGGACCTGCGACCAGAAGCTACTGTTTCTCGAGGAATTGGCTCCATGGATTGAGGTGAAGGCTGATTGGGTTCTGTCGAGGACACCATTGCTGGCAATCAGGCCACCAGATGGTATATCCCCGTCAGAGGTCGTGGCCAAGATGAATGAAGGGCTGAGCTCTGGGAAGGTGAAGAATGGGCAATATCTGAAGATGTACTTGAAGGAGGATTTGCCTTCTCGCCTGCATTACTCGGAAAGCTATAGGATACCACCAATTATTGGGCTGGTAGCTGAAGGTTATAAGGTAGAGATGAAAGTATCAAAGAAAAATGAGTGTGGAGGGGCGCACGGGTATGACAATGCCTTCTTCTCAATGAGGACCATATTCATCGCACATGGGCCTCGTTTCGAAGAGGGTAAAATTGTGCCCTCATTTGTGAATGTGGAGATATACAATGCCATTGCTTCCATTCTCAGTTTGAAGCCAGCTCCAAACAATGGCTCCAGTTCTTTCCCTGAAACAGTTCTTTTACCGAGTGAATGATCATCGGTGTATGTGAGGGCTTTGGTTCTGGAGGAGGAAAGCCCACACTGATGGTATTATCTTCTGGTTGTAGTTGTATTTGTACACTATTTTAGTTCAAATTCTGCCATGTGCAGCTATTCGCTACTGATAATACTGCAAGCAGAGTTTCTTTTTCCTTAAGGATGTAATTTGCCAATGCAAATCACATCTAACTTTTGATCTTCTGTGATGAATGTATAATGCTACTTCTTTTAAGTGCCATGTGTTTCTACTTGAGTTGATAATGATGATGTCCATCCCATGGTAGATGCAAGTGAGACATTTGGGTTTTTTCTTATCCCCCATGTATTTTTTTGGTCAAAAGTTAAGCCTTAGTTCTTTATATAATCATTATTTATAGGTCCATGCAATTGTCAGAGATTTTAGATTACCTTAAGTACATTCAGTTATATCTTACTCCAGGCCCAGGGTATAGACTTTGGTTCAACTGCTTGCTCAACCTAAAGGAGTATTGCTCTTGTCTGATTTATTTATTTCACAATTTTTGTACTAAGATCACTTTCTCTTGTTTCATGTCTTCTGTTATGTGGCATGCACTGAACCATTGAATTTGTGTTCCTTCATAAACACATGTGCATAATTTGCTTTGCAGCAAATTGTATAGTTGGTTCGTAGCATAATGCATAACTGAGCAGCAAATAATTTGATCTTGTGGGTCTCTAAGACTACTTTTGGCCTCCCTTTTACTCGTCAAATCACAAAATGTGTATGAATGTACTGTTCCTGTGTTCCATTACCAGAAGAAAAATACTATCCTTCCAAGTTCTCAAAATCACGGTTTGCAAGGTTGCAACACTGTAACACCATGATTGCTTTGTGTCCGTCACTTTCTATATATAGCTGAAATTACCAAAAGAACATTGTCAGCAATTCATTTCTTGTTCTCAAAAGCACTTTTTTATGTATCTACTATTTTTTGTGTGCATATGAGAAAGTTTGCTGTGAGTACCTATTGTAAATACTTAAGCTATATTATTTGTTTCATTTGTGCCACCTTTCCTGGCTAAGTATCAGGTTGAAACCACCCTCTCTGTGGAAACTCCATGGGAGTCACATGTGAAGTTCGAAAAAATCTCAATAATTGCCATATATAGATGTGGTGACATATAAATCTGTAATTTTAAGATTAATTCGAACAGAAAAGGCAAGATATGAATAGTGATTTCCACCATCACTCTTCATATCATTTTTTCTTTCATATTTCCAAATTTGATATTTTATCTTGAAATTTTACAGGTTTATAGAATATAACTGCCCTACATATGGTATGTTTTTAGGAGCTTTTAGTACTTCTACACGTCGTTTCCACAGAGTTTGCATGGAGAGAGGGGTTTCCACCTGAGATTTCCCCACCTTTCTTTTACCTGTGGGTGGCTAGAAGTTCCTTTGTCTCATTGATACAATCATGCAAAGGCAGAAGCTCTTCACGGCTGAAAAGGTTCTCATGCTTTCTTGAATTAACTATCATTGACTACTCTGTTGCCACTGTCTTGAGGCATTATCAGTTCAACTTATAATCAGTTCTCCTGTTATATTCTCTATATGTTTAAGTCATGCGATGTTCTGCTGTTTAAGCTTGGCAGTTAGATGAGACTGAGGAGGAAGACCCCCACCCCTCCAGTTTTAATTATAAAGATAGAATGTGGGGAGACTCGTCTGCAGAGTGAAACCTTGTCTCACTAGCAATTCCTCTAGGAGAGTTCCCCAAACATGGTAACTGATGGTATGATATAATTTCTTTTACATTGTCAGCTTTGCCAGCTATTTAGGTGGGTGATCTGTACAATGTATACTCGAGATGCCGTGTGTATGCTTGGGTTCTCTCAGAGGTATACTGAAAGTACTGATGGAGTCATATAGTCAGAGTAGATTCAGGACTTTACTCTGCTGGAACATCCGAAATTCAATGGCCTGTTTAGCCATTAACACAATCTGCTACTACTTCTGTACACAAATATAAGGCATTTGTTTACAGAGGGGGGGGGGGGGGGTAATATTCTTGTGTTATTTCTCTAAGGTTATTGTGGAAAACTTGCACTTAAACTGCCAAAAGTAAGTTGCAAAAGGTAACTTGGTTCATTTGTTGTTTGCATGGTTGTAACTGCTGCCTTGGCATGGTAAGCAGGGCGTTCCAAGCACATAAAACCTTAGTAACACTATCAATACAGAAGGGCATTATGTGCACAGTTTCTATTAGGCATAAAGTTACCATTTTCTTGCCTTATTGTAATTAGACCTTTCTTGTTGTTCATCTCATTTGCCTCCAAGGTTTATATTGCTCTTTCTTTTGCTTAGATAGTTAGATTTGTTGTTGGGGAAGGTTTTGTGGGGAAATTTTATGCTGCAGTCTAATGAACTTGAATGGGCAAATTTATCAAGAAAGAATGTACTTTCAGTTGGCTGTGTTGAATGCACAGGTTTTACCTAGCCACCACATAAAAAGCCTCTGCTAAACCTACAATATTTTAACTGCATCCTGCTAGAGTTCATAGTCCATGAGACTCTTGGAGCTGCAGGGCGGCAACGTCGATGCTTGTTGTGGACTAACAGTCCCTTCTCAACTTCATGTGCTGGGTTCTGTGTATACATATGCTACCAGTTAGGGCCTTAGTGGGTAAAGTAGCTCCATAGCAAGTAGTTAGACATCCGTATTTAGCATATATTTTCTCTTGTTGTACATTGTTAAATTGAACTTTCTTGAACCAGTTAAAAAGCATGGCAGATCCATCAATAGTGCTAAATACGACACTTTTTGTCCCTTTCTATGTTGATGAAATTGGGTTAACGAGTTTCTGTTATTCTTGTCTGTTCAGGATGAACAAGAGAAGTTGCCAAGCCCCCCCCCCCCCCCCCTTAAAACACGGGCGCTGAGTGTTTTTTTTAACTTTATCACCATAGCGTTCAAAGTGATCTTGATGAAATGATATGCATTCTATCCTCCACATATCCATGCACAACCGAGCAAGAACAGCCAATTTGTCGAAATGGCAGCGCTAATTCTGGTACACTGTTTGCGCCTTTTTTAAGTCATATACTTGTGAACAGTTGCTCTCTTTTACAGTAATGCTTTATAATGAGTGGGTCTGTATCCTGATGATTTTCTCCCCAGTCCCATGATAAATGCAATCCGGCACAAGCACGATGGACATGCAATCCAGTGGACCTTTCAACATTGCTGGACGGTGTCCTGCGTGCGAGAGCTGCCATAATCTGGTCTCCTAAACTATGCCATGAACAGATGGAGACACTAAATGATCAACACTAGCAAACGTGACCTTATGATACGATGCACCTTGCAGGGACCGGTTACATGGAAATAGTGCAATAGTAGGGGCCATAAATAAAGAGGGTCCAATTGCCACCCAAGTTGTTGGTTTTAATAGGCTCTGCAATGCTGTCTGGTAATTTCTTCTAATCCTTTTTAATGTGCATATATCTATTTTTTAGTTCACCTTAGAAATGCTTCACTGCACGGACTAGATCTGCCAAATATAAAGCTGTAGGCCCTTTTACCACCACTATCACTGTTCCATTGTTTGCAGAAGTCTGTACTAAGCAGTATCATCCTCTTTTTTTCTGATACTATTCAAACTCCACTCATAATTGACTCTTACCAGGACAAAGAATATCTGCATGCCTCATGTTTTCCAAGAGAGTGCATCTTTTTTCTGCTACTTGTTCAAAACTAGTAGCGTTTGTGCTCTACAGATATCCTGGTTATGCTGAGCAAATGATTCCTCATTTCATATTTTTTTTACCTTTGCACTCCTCTTGCAGGGCCTCCCTGTATCATGCGCGTGCTATTCACGGCGCAGAGGAGGAGATGCTGTGGTAATATGTGGTGGTCGGCCAGGAGAAACAGGCGTACTACAAGCAGCTGCAGGATCTTCCAGCAGATTAATCTGTAGGCAATAATTCCCATGGCCAAGGGGCCAAGCCTCCTGTTGCTCCTCCATTCATCATTTGGTGAGCAATTTCTTCTGTTGAACAATAGGGTTTACCTCACACGTTTACCGTTGTCATTCAGCACAACTTTTTCTTGAGGGGGAGGGGGGACAAGACATTCGACATAACTTTTCACAGCCGGCAAGCACATAATTGCCCAAAACCCTGTCAGATATCTTTATCTTTACCGTTTAGGCGCATCTCCGTGGTAACAGGGAAATGCATAATGATGCAGGACTGCACTGCACTGCGCAGCAGGATTATCTGTGGGCACTCATTCCAAGGACCGAGAACGAGCCTGTACTTGGCTTTCTGTTGCCCCATACAGGGATCCTCTCCTCCTGGCCTCGATCCATCAGCCTCCGAGCCCATCTCGCCCCTGTTCATCATGCCCCATGTACCCACACCCCGTAAAGCTCTGAACTGCATCCCGCCAGTGTCCTCGTCAGCTGCATGCAATAGGAGCACGGCTCTGTGCAAGGTCACTATTGAGATACCCCCTTTGGCCTGCTGATGGTTACTGCCGCCCTACTACACTGCCCGGAAATGAAATGTTGTTCCAGCGGCTGTCCTTTAGCACTCACCCCGCCATTGATTCCTTTTGTTCCCGCCTGCCTTGTCAATCCCAAGGCGATGCTGATGCCCATCCATCTGTGCGTACACGACCGGCCTGTTTTGTTTTTTGCTTGTGGCCTTCCTCCTGTGTTCTTCCACTAACACTGCCAATGCCACGTTTCAAACAATGCTGTCAAGGTCGCTGTCAATCGGCAGCTGAAATTTCATAATCCATTGATTCCTTTCTTTATAGGTTGCTCACTAGCTTGTTCTGTTTGTTAGGGCTTAGCTAATATTCAAAGGATTGTTGAGGTTATAATGAAGATGGCACTCGCCATCGCTTTGACCGGGAAATTCTTGGCAAGCCATAATGATGATCGGCGTGCAATGCATAGATGGGCCACATCAACAATCGAGTGTTGCTGTGTGCATGAACCAAAGCTTTAATTTGTCATATCTTTTGCTGTCAAGTGGCTGATGCATATTGAATTTGAAGGCCCGCGCTACCAGCAATTGCTGTGAAGCTTCCTCGGCAAAGTGTTCTTATGCAGAGCCACCCCCATATCTGAATGTTCTCCTCATCAGCCGGCTTCAGATTCAGGCAAGAAGTCAGTTGCATATTTCTAGTTTTCAGTTCTTTCGTATGAAGATCGCATCTTTGCTTCTTTCAGGAGATATGAATTGGAAAGGAACTAAATACTGAAAAAACTGAAAATGGGGGATTTGCTGTCTAGTGAAACATACCAGATGCAACAACTAACACACAAGGTTCAAAGCATATGATTTTTCTATACATCTGTTTCGCTCATGGATTTGGCTATAATCAACAAAAAACCCAGCCAACACGTGCGCAAGCTCCGTTCTCTTTGGCCGTTGCCTTGTTCTTATACCCCCATGCTTACTTGCTAAAGGCTAAGTACAGGGTCCCACCTATTTACCTAGACTAATATGAAGTTCAGTTGTAGCTTAGATAAGGTTGGGATTGCTGACAAGTGAATGGGGACTGATATTTCTTCAAGGTCTGACTGACAAATGAATGGGGACTGATATTTCTTCAAGGTCTGACTGACAAACGAATGACGACGACTAATCCTGTGACCCTACAGAAGTTACACAATTAGTATGTGGCTGTGCTCGCCCATCAAATGACAGATGCAAAGCTAACAACCTAGGAAACCAATGGAAGGGGAGGGACACACACGTAGGGGGAAGGCTGCTTTTGATCATGAGACTAGTCAAGCAAGTGATTGGAGCGTGAGGTGAATCATTCTGGTGGCGTGGGATTTTGGGTTGGGTCGCATCGCATCATTGCCTGATGCCGCACCGTCCGAAGGAATCTATGCAAAAGCTCGTTCTTAACGTGTATTTTATCTCGGGCCGATCTGAAAGTGTTGTTGCCATGCGTTATCGTGGCCCGCGGCCGGAAGAGTTGGGGTGGTAATTTGCATCTCCGAGTGCTATGAACTGCTCATCATATAGTGCATCTCCGAGTGCTATGAGCTGCTGCTCCAGGATGCACACGTTTTCTTCATCTCTTCAAACCAAAGATGTTCTCCACCTCGTGTCGAACACGGGACTCGGGTCATGAGCTACACGCATCTATGAACTGCTCCAGGATGCACTCGTGCTATGAAATGCATGAATAGAAGAACATGAGAATAGCGTGTCATGTCATCTATGATTGTACAAAAACATAGGATGCTCGCATGATGTTGGAGTGGATGAAAATTTTGCTACAAAACCTAGTGCAAATGAATCCTAACGATCCTATAAATCTAACAAAAGCACGTCCAGAAAATACCGAACCACGATTGCAACTATGATGGCCGCGACACGTTGCACGGGTGACCGACCGTGTGGGTGAGTGAGTGGCCGGAGACTTGCATTTCCCAGAGGATCTCGCTTTCGGCTCTCCTTGACCTGTCCGTAGAATCTCGCCGGTAGCAAAGAGTAGTAGTACTCTTCGTACTAGTACGTACCACTAGATGGACGGTGCTCCACATAGTGCGTGCGGTTGCCAATCCGGTCGTGACAACGTGCCGGAACGGGAGCAATGCACGTGCTGACCGGGTTGGCTGCGGCCTGCGGGCATGTCACATGTGTAGTGAGTGCAGTACTACCGGCAAGTCTGGTAGCAGCGGCCGGCGAGGGCTGCAGCTCTTGGCGCGTACAGTTATTGGTGTGGCCGGCCGTGCGGTGCTCGTACCACTGTCGTCGTGTCGCCGTTCTTGCCGTTGCCGTTGCTGTCATCAGCCTCATTCATCTCTCGTTAATTTCGTGATGATGTGATGCGATGTTGTGCTTGTTGTCTGTTTATTATCTGCGGGATGTTTGTTCCCCCCCCCCCCCCCCCCCCCCCCAAAATGGGGCTATTTGAGTCCCCCTGTCACTCCCAAGAGTCGGTGTCGGAAGTACGCATAGATTCAAAAATTGTTAAGATCAACACAACAAGTTAACAAGGCATCACCAGGCGAACACATTTGAAATCAAGGGTTTAGGTTGTCAAAACTTCTTCGTACGTATCTAGACTGTACCTCTTTAAAATTAGAAGTTTCTGTACCTAGAAAATGTGTCATTGACAATAATGACCCCAAGACACTGTGTTAGTGAGATTGTACGGACCCGGTGTTTCGTCTGAGTCTCACTTGCACGGAACCCATGAGAAGCAGTAGATAGGCGTAGATAGGTGGTTGCGTGTCTGTATTGGAGCTACATGGAAGTATGTATCGACACATAGTACAAGCATGTTGTTTTCGTTGCAAAAATGAGTTAGTGATGTGTGTCAAAAAATACCAAGACAAGATGAAAGCTGTTGCAATCGACGTCTATGGCTATGTGCATCATACAGTGGGGGTTTAATAACGACGACTACGATTGATCAGTATCAGCTGCCTAAATGCTTATTATTCTGGGTCTACTGGCGGGTCCTGCTCTCTGGTTAGATAATGCAGCAACAAACTGAGAAGAGCAATCAACAGGAGAACCACCACTTGCTGGACTGGTGATTATGACTCCAAGAACAACTGAAAAATTATGCCGATTAGTTGAACTGCATGTATTCAAGCCTACTTAAAGTTTAAGAAAAAAATCCGGCCGAAAGGAGTCGAATCACGGGATCAAAGTGCGCAATGATTCAGACCAACAGTTCGTTTATTTACATTTTTGGCGCTTCTTTTTATCTACTAAGGGGAAATGTTTATTGCATGATCAGATTCTTCATGGGGTCGTCTAGCTTTCGTTTACTTTTCCTAATGCAAGTTCAAAGATGCAACCAGTTGCTAATCAAGTCGAATCACATATGCACCAAGCTATAGTGGCATCCATGATTGCGAATCACGCTTTTGCGTTTGGGGTTCTTTTCTCTATTTTGTGTGGAGCTATGAGCAACAGCTGAAATTTATAATCTACCGACATGGATAAAATTTAGTTTCTCTATTTCTTACATCAATTGATTCCTGTAGCTTGGCTCTGTTCTTAGAGAAAAGGCGCCGGCTGAACCCGAGAAGAGCTCGAACCTAGCCCGACTTTGAATTAACAAAGCCATCAACCGGCCAGGATACAAGGGCACCATATTACAAAGGGGATGTATTCAAAGCAAAGCGGAAAGAAGATACAAGGTGATAGGCGGAACAACACAATGGCAACAACCGGAGCCAAGCACACAACACCGTTGCCAACGACCAGCACTACGCCTACACCAACTAGCCAACCGGGAGCCCAAGAGGAGGGACACCCCCTGCAAGCATTGAGCGCCGGCTGCATCCACGACCAAACTTGGGCAACACTTGAGATGTCTCCACCGTCGCAAAGGGCCACTACCCTTTCACCCAGACTCGATGGGTGCCGCACCGGCGACCGGTAGAGTGGCTACCATAACCCATCTCAAGGTGACCGAGCTGCCATAGGAGAAGCAGACAACGCTAACCCACGAGCAACGGAAGCCCATCCAGACGAGAACCAAAACCGGCAGAGGCATCATGAAGCATAGGACGCGAGCTGTCGGACGAAGACGCGCCACCATAAAGAAGACCGAAGAAGGTTCACCACGCAAGGGCGAGCCCGAGCATGATGAAGTAGGAATATCAGGCCCCCGTGCTTCGGACCTGGGACACCGGCCACTCCACCACCAAGAGCCAATCCCAACCGTCGCCTTCAAGAAGGAGCACACCACCGAGGTGCCGTCGACGCCCAGACCAGGGGAGAGCCGGCTTTCTCTGGAGCTCAAGGGGTAGGCGGGAGGGGGAGGGTCCACCCCAAAGCCTCCAGGAAGGGGATCGGCGGGAGGGGGAGGGTCCACCCCAAAGCCTCCAGGAAGGGGATCGGCGCCAAAGACGTCGACTTTGGGGGGGGGGGGGGCGCTGCGCCGGCCAGGGGTTTTCCCCCGGAACCACACCCAAACGCCAGATCCGGCAGCCCGACAGCACAAGACTACGGACTCTGCCTCCAGGGACCACCGCTGGTGAAGATCGGAGCAGATCGAGCCGGGACCGAAGCTTCTTCAAGGGGCCCAACAGACTGCGAGGAGCCACCGCTGCGCCGTCGACTGCGACCTCCACGCTACCCGCACAGCCGTGGGAAGCCACCCACCAGCACCCGTCGGCGCCACCCGCCGCCCAGGCCGCGCCGCACGCCACCGGCCGGAGCCGCCGCCACGGGAGCCACAACCCTCCATCTGAGGAGGAGGCGCCGAATCCCCGCCGCCACCGTCATCAGGGCCACGCGCTGGCGCCGAGCGCCCCTCTGGTAGCAGCGGAGAGGAGGAAGAGGGAGGGGGAGAGCTCGGAGGCGGCGGTAGGGTTGCCCCCGAGTCGCCTCAGAGAAGATGACGCATGGTGTGTGTGTGGGGGGGTGGGGGGTGGGGGGGCTGTCCTGCATTTGTGTATTTTAAATGCTGAATGAGGCTTTGACCAACTTGGCTCTGTTCTACTGCGCAGCGTCTGTGCAGATGGGCAAAACAATTGTTTTGTCTCTCCATAGAGGGGATCTCCTCACGCAAACCTCGTCTGTTGTTGATGTCCTGGCCGGTATGGCATTGGCGATCATTGTTGTTGAAGCCGAAGCGAGAATGCCGCAGATTCACGCCCACCATAGCCCGGCGAAAGCAGAAACACCCAATCCACCCGTCAAATGCTTTCCTGACATCAAGATTAAGCATAAGTCGTGATGGTTGCCCGGCTGAAATTCTCTATGAGCTTCTAGGATATAATCAAGGAGGATCTTATGAAGTTGTTTGTGGACCTCCGTGTTGGCCACCTGGAGTTGTTTAAACTGAACTTCAGTGTAATTATTCCCATATAAGTATGACCAAATTGCGGACTTGGGTTAATAGCTTCGTGTCTATACAACACTGTGCGTCACATGGGTGATACTATCGCCATGGTTATGGAATCCTTTCCACCAAATGTGACATTCAGAAGATATTTAATTGGTACCATACTTGAATATGTAACACTTTGTTACAGAGACTGTCCACGGTACATCTGTCATAAGGTATCGATGAATTTCGCTGAAACCTACACGTGAGTGGTAAATTCACGCTGGACTCTATGTATAGAGCTTTGATCCAGTCAAAGGTGCCAGTTGATAATAATAAGAAGATTTGGAGGATGAAGACACCATTTAAGAATAAAATCTTTGCGTGGTATCTTCGTCGAGTCATTCGTACTAAAGATAACCCTATTAAGAGGAATTGCCATGGAAGTACGCAATGCGTCTTTTGTCATCACGACAAAACAATAAAACACTTGTTTTTCCAATGCAATTTAGCTCGTTCTATATGGACAATCATCCAAATAGGTTCTGCCTTGTATCATCCATGTAGTGTTGCTAATTTATTTGACAACTAGTTACATGAGATTGATCACATGTTTAGAATTCTTCTCAGGGTGAAAGCGCTTGCCATTATTTGCTCGCTTTGGCTATGTAGAAATGATAAGGTTTTTAACAATAAAAGCACTTCTCTTATGCATGTTATCTACAGATGTACCGGTACGCTCCCTTTATGGTCATCTTTATAACGTGTTTTTAATCAAGATTTGTTTATGGATGTGTGTACACGACCGGAGAGCACGTCGAGGGATACTTTTACCCGACATGGATGGCAGCATGATTTTAAGATTGACCCTCCCACGGATGAGGTGTCCTACAGTCTTATGTTTACTTGTATTTCACCCTTTTTTTGGGTTTGGACTTTGGTTGGCTGTGTGCATCTTAGTTATGTAGATGTCAGGTGTAATACTTAAACCTTTTAAGTAATAAAACACCCCTATCAGAAAATAGCTTCGTGTATGGTGGTAAGGTAGCCATAAAAGTTAATGATGATGTTGGTCAATATTTTCATATTAAGAACGGTCTTTGGCAAGGAAATCCATATTTCCGGTGTTTAACATTGTGGCTGATACCCTTATTAAGTGTGCCGATAGTTCTAGCCAAATTAACCTATTAGAATTATTGGGCTTTGCCCATTATTACTGTCATTTATTCCTAGGGAAAATCACATAGGCCAATATGCCCCGGGGTGTGGTAAGTTTAGCTACATCATGCTAGTGGAGGTTTTTTGGGACCAACATATATAGTGGGTTGTTCCACACATTAAGAGCTTGAGAAGGGGGCATATACATGAGCCCTCCTCCTCCTCCGCCAGCCACGCCTTGCAGGCGTGTGTCATGTTTCATGATCGAACCGCGCTAGGACATATGCCACGTGTTTGCTAACTTCTTATTGTCATGCAAGAAAAAAGTCGAAACTTTTTGGCTAGTGAAAGATGAAAATGAACCGTTGTGGAGTGTTTCTCTTCCTCTCCCCGGTGAGCGTCTGTTTTCTTCCTCTTTTGAGTAGGTCAGTTGCAACTCACCTATAAGAGGTTGTTCATCTACGCAGATGAGTGTGTGTGAGTCACTTCGCCTTCTATGCGCTTGCCGCATCGTCCCAAAGCTTTGTGCCGCCTACGTCTTTCCCCTCTCTTGTTGGCGCGCACCGAGAAGTGAGATAGTAGGTCTCCCGAACCCGCCTCTTATGATCTTGTACATGAGAGGGACGATCAAGACTTTTTGGGGAGCGCTCTAGTGCTACAACTGGGTTCTTCCGTGTCGTGTGGCACACGGCTACTTCGCCAACGGTGACTTCTTCTCTGATCGATGAGCTCTTCACCGACATGCCGCTCGCTGGTGCGGTATCGTGAATGCGAATGCCTCATCATCCACTCCATCGTATGTGTTCTTATCCCTAATGTTAGGGATTTCTTATTACTACTACTAATTGATCTGGACAGGTTTATCTATCGTATTTCAAGATTAATTTATATGTAAAATTGCTCAAATATTTAACAACCCCCAAAACTGATATGTGTAGGCAAATTTCTTCGATTACTTTCACCATGACCCTTAGACCTCCTCTGTTTGAGGCTATGAATTACAAGAGATGGCGTTTCAGGCCAGTTCTTTGGCTAACCATCGTGAACTATTTTCACGCCTCTAAGGGAAAGCCAGGGGAATGCTTACTCCTCGACTAGAACAAGCATTCAAGGCTACTGACACCCTCTTTAGAGGTGTTGTTATGAGTGTTCTTTGTGACAAGATCATTGAACCTTTCATGATCATTGAGGTTGTTAAGGTCGTAAGGATACATGGGATGTGCTGGAAGCCAAGATTGGATCTCAGACACCAAATGTGAGTTGTACGTCATGGAGCAATATCATGAATACAAGATGATTGGTGACCTCTTTGTGGTTGAGCAGCCTCATGAGATTCAGTCACTTTCTAAGGAACTTGGGCGTTTCACTTGTGTATCATGGTACAAGTTTATTGCCAAACTTCCTCCTTCGTGGAGGAATTTTAACACTCCTCTAAAACTCAAGGGTAAGAGTTTTTCGTTGTCAATCTAGTTTACACTCTTGATGTGGAAGAGAAGGCGAGGGAAAACATACATGTGCTCGAGTCTACGAGGAAAAATTCTAGTGTCAATATGGTGTGCAAAGAGATTTTCCATTCCCACAATTTCAAGAACAGGAACAAGCACGAGGGCAAGAAAAGTTTTAAGACAAGAACACAACCTCTCAGTCTGCAAACTTCAAGAAGAAGAAGAAGAAGAAGACAAGAGTTTCATGTCTACGGGGCAGATGATCATTAGGATTCGGCCTGCAAGAACTGATTTGACATGCGTCAACATGAGAACATCGACAATATTCTAATCTCACTATTAGCGATACTGAGATGAAGGATGTCAGGTATGGTAATTTTCCTACTATTATTTTGGTATGTCATTCATCTGAATGGTGGATAGATGACCCACAAGTATAGGGGATCAATCGTAGTACTTTCTATAAGTAAGAGTGTCGAACCCAACGAGGAGCAGAAGGAATTTACAAGTAGTTTTAAGCAAGATTTCACAAGTGTTGTGAAGATAGTTTTGATAGATAGTTTGATAACAAGATAATACGTAACAAGGCAAATAGTAACAAAGGTAAATAGGTACAACAAGTGGCTCATTCCTTATTTATTCTAAGGACAAGCCAGTGTTGTTTCTTGTAATAGCTAAAACGCTCTTGAGGACACGCGGGAATCTCGTCAAGTTACTTTCACCATGATTCATTAATTTACCAATCATTGCTTTGATAAGTGTTGTATGGGTGGAATGGAGATAAGGTATTGTCCTAACTTGAACAAATACCTACTTATGATTATACTATCCATGCAAGCATTCGAAAATACAAGATAAGTAATTAAGATAAATCTAACCATAGCATTAAACAATATGATCCAAAACAGCCCCTCACACAACAGTTCATAAACCGGGGTTTGAGTTTCTATCACTCCCGCAACCCATCATCTACAAACTAATTCCACAATATCTTCCCCTGGGCCCAAAGTAGGTGAATTTTCATGTAATCGATGTTCACATAACACCACTAAAGGAAGAACTACACAACATATCATCAAAACATTGAATGGTAATCAACTTCACATGATTACTAGAAACAAGACTTCTCCCATGTCCTGAAGAACACATGAAACTACTCACAACACATCAGATGGATCATGATCAATAGGTATAAATATATGATGAACAATCTAAACTCAACAATGTTTCACCAATAAAACTCTTATGCATCAACTACAAGGTGTAATCAACACACATAATTAGTACTCCTAGGTACCAATCTGAGGTTTGATACAAAGATTGAACACAAAGAAAGAACTAGGGTTTAGATATGAGATGGTGTTGGTGAAGATGTTGATGAAGATGATGATTCCCACAATGATTGGACTGTTGGTGATGGTGAAGGATTCGATCTCCCCTCCCAGAGGGAAGTTTCCCCAGCAGAATCGCTCTTCCGGAGAGAAAACGTGCTCCGCCAAAGTTTTGCCTCGCAGACCGCGGCAAAAAGTCCTGAGAATTCGGTGTGGTTTTTTCCGTGCATTTCTGAATTTATGGCCAAAGGGCTTCAGGAGATGAGCCACTAGGGCCCCACATGGCCATGGGGCACGCCTAGGGGGTGACCATGCCACCAGGCCATGTGGAGGCCTGGTGAGTCCCCTCTAGCTCTTATTCGCTCCATAATTCCTTATATATTCTACAATAATTCTCAATAATCCACTCTGCATTTGGTGCTCCAAAAAATTGCTTTTTCTTCTATTGCAAGTCTAAATTTCCTTCTTCTGGCAACTCCTCTCTCTCTTATATTCCTTGCATTTTAAGATAGAAAATGCATTATAGTTGCATCATAATGTGAAATATATCATTGAAATAGGATAAATTATCATAGGAAATAGTGATGCAGCATGGAGGTATTATGGATTGGCACGGGTGACAATATGCATGTATGGGCTGATTTCTATGTTCTCTTATCAGTTTGCGAGCACTACTTTCATACTGATGGGAACGGATCACATACTACTATTCATGGTGTTTGTATGGTTGATCTGAAGTTTCCTTCGGGAAAGACCGTGCGGCTAAAGAACGTGCAACATGTCCCTATGATAAATATTTTTTTACAGCGAATGTCTAGACGGCTATAAATTGGTGTTTGAATCCAGTAAGGTTGTAGTCTCTAAGTATGGACAATTTTTTGGTAAATAATATTAGTACGGAGGCTTGCACAACCTATATCTGTGAGGCTTTTGTACTAAAGTTATTAATCAAGCTTGCACTAGAATTTAATCGAATGTTTGTCATTTATAAATTTTTCATATTAACTTTCGTTGCATGATGCGACTAACAAATTCAAGTTTAATCCTGAAATTCACCATTGTCAAAGGTTGTAAGTGTCAAGTTTGTGTGCAAGCAAAGCAACCTCGCAAGTCTCATACGACTACTGAGGCGAGGAACTTGACACCATAGAACTTATACATTCACAACTTTGTGAGATGAATGGTGCGTTGACGAAGGATTGAAAAGGGTATTTCATGACTTTGATAGATGACTCTACTAGACATTGCATGGTATATCTGTTGAAAAAGGATGAGGGTTTTCACTACTTTAAAATCTATAAGCCCAAGCATAAAATCAGCTTGATCAAAATATTAAAGAGCTTAGGTCGGATCGTCGTAGAGACTATTTTCCATATGAGGTCAATTTATTCTATGAGAACATGATATAATCCATGAGATGATGTGATGCAGAGCATCCCGAGGTCATCCCCATGGACCTACCATCGTCTCACCAAGTACCAAGAGGACCTATGACACGACCGAGGTGACTTCTTTCCTTAGTGATATCTCATATGATCCACTCGAGACATGGCTACTACCTAAGTACGGAATGTTGTGCATGATTAGGTACCAAGAGGACCCTCCCGAGGATGCACGTGAAGACGGACAAGTCCCCAAGTTCATGGATGAAGAGAACCAACAGAAGGAGTCAAGAACACCTCCCAGGACCCGGACATCCGGCCCCTGATGGTGACGCCTGCAGCAAAGGACTAGCGGCCAAGTCTATAGGGCCCAGACATCCGGTGGCCCGCCCGGACATCCGGCCCGACGCCCCGGAAATCCGGCTCTTAGACCGGATATCCGTACAAGGCACCCCGAAGACTACAAAACCAGCCCCTGTAGCCAGGACATCCGTCCATGACCCCGGACATCCGGCCCCTCGCGAAGCCCGGACATCGGCCCGTTGCCCGGACATCCGGACCAGCCCTATCCAGAGAGCAGCATATGGCGCCAGCTCCCCCGGACATTCGGACATCCGGCGTCTCGTGAGTGCCCGGACATCCGGCCCAACACCCAGACGTCCGGCCTATCCTGTCTGCGTACAGTGTAAGGGTCGAGGCCCATGTACCCCTTCGCCCACCTAGACTATATATACTCCTCCTCCGCCCTCTTTCTAGGGTTAGCATTGTGATAGCTCATATTTGAGATAGAGCTTTGCTCATCCACTTGGTTACTTCTCCTCGGAGCTCACGACCTCTTCAGAGAAGATCCCCCAAGCGGATTCAAGACCCCATCATGGGAAGACCCTTCAAGACCTCCTCACGGAGAAGACCTTTTGTATCGTCCTTTGTTGACATTGAATCGTGTATCACTCTTTGTGTTTTGAGGATCTAGTATATGTGTGACCGGATCTTGTTGGTTGAGTGATTTCTCTTGTGTTTCCCCTCGTGTTCTCCTCGTTTCCCCCCTCGTGTTCTTCGTAGGATCCCCTCCAATCGTGAAAGATGAGGCATCTAGGGTTCTACCATACATCATCTTGGTATCATGAGCCACTGAAAGTGCTAGTATGCGACTAGAGGGTGGGGGGGGGGGTGAATAGGCGATTTTTAAGAAAGTCTTCAAAACATGAATGCTTTGAAGACAAACAATAGAAATGAACCTATTGATATGCAGCGGAAGGTAGACTACACTAGACAGGTCATAGTCAAGTAAGCAATGTAGTGAAAACACGAAGACTATCAGCAGCTAGGTAGTATGGATTAGGATGGAAGATAGTATGAAAACAAACAGTACACGGTCTTCACACTGTGAAGTCAATCAGATCAGGCAAGAGGGCCAAGATTTCACGAAGACAAACTATAAGTAAAGAGATAGGAAGGATTGAACCAGTTGCTTGGAGATGACAAGGGGTTTGTGGACCAGTTCCAGTTGCTGTGACAACTGTACGTCTGGTTAGGGAGGCTGAGATTCAACTCAGAAGACCGTGTCTTCACCTTATTCCCCTTGAGCTAAGAACACTTAGTCCTCGCCCAATCACTCTGGTAAGTCTTCAAGGGAGACTTCCAAACCTTCACAGACTTCGTTCACCGGCAATCCACAATGACTCTTGGATGCTCAGAATGCGACGCCTAACCGACTGGAGGATTCACAGTCCTCAAGTGTAACAAGTCTTCAGATCACACAGACGGAAAGACTTTAGTGATTCCTAACACTCTTTGGCTCTAGGTGTTTTGGGATTTGTCCTCGTAAGGATTACTCTCTCAAATGCTTCGGAGGTGGGTTGCTCTCAAACGACAAAAGCTGTGTACTAAATCTGAGCAGCCACCAACTTATGGTGTAGGGAGTGGGCTATTTATAGCCAAGAGGAAACCCGACCTGATTTGTCCAAAATGACCCTGTGTCACTAAGGAACTGACACGTGTCCAAGGGTCATATTTCAAACACACGCAGCAGCTTAGCTTGGGATACAAGCAAAGCTGACTCATCCAGCTCTGGATAAGATTTGCTCTCATTATCTTCACTAGAAGACACAGGATTTGGTTGAGCATCACTTCAGTCTCTCTGACTTTGTTCACTTGGACCCCACTTAATAGTATGGTGGTTCCTATAACTCAACAAAGAAGAAAAGGAAACTACGAAACAACTATGTCTTCACACTCCATAGTCTTCATGCGATGTCTTCTCTTGTCATAGTCTTCAATGTGAATATCTTCACAGACCATCATTGTCTTCAATGTCTTCACACATTTTTAGGGGTCATGTCTGGTAGGTAAACCGAATCAATATGGGACTACTACCTGTGTTATCCTGCAATTCTCACAAACACATTAGTCCCTCAACCAAGTTTGTCGTCGATACTCCAAAACCAACTAGGGGTGGCACTAGATGCACTTACAATCTCCCCCTTTTTGGTGATTGATGACAAACTGGTTGAAGTTTTCAATGGGGATAAAAGTATGTGAAAGTTTAGTGTTGTGAGTATTGTCTTCATACATATGACGAGGCTCCCCCTGAAGATGTGCATATAAACGATTTGCTTTTGAATGCAAATGCACATGTCAGGTTTTGATTTGTGGAGGCCATCTTCAAGGTGTGAAGACAATACATTATGAATATATAAAGATAATGAAGGTAATGATATGCATAATGGAAAATGGACGTCTGCAGAATGACTTCATGGGGAATTTATCATCGCAACACAGAACAACAGAAAAAGTAGCAGACGACCATTGAGTTTAAGTGTTACAACTCAAAGAATCAATGTATCAAAATAAGAGAGTTGTAAAACTTGGCAAAATAATGCAACCACCCATAAGGACCCACTTGAACACTATCAACTCATTTGCTTCTCCCCCTTTTGTCAGTAATGACCAAAAAGGTTTGAAGACATAGAGCGTCTACTCGTTTCCAGAAGGAGCAGGGTCGGTGTTGGAGTTTGGTGGTGCAGAGGGGCCTGGTGTAGAGTCAAGATGCAGTGTAGCCATGGTCGATGAAGTGGCATCGTCTTCTTCATCAACGACATTCGCAACAACAATTGCAGCCGAACATGAATACTCAGAATCTTCAAGTAAGGGAGTGTGGTGCCAGCTTGCATTTGGTGGAGGCTTGGAATCAAACTTGAAGCTCTCGGTGAAGCCATCTGCTCACTGATCATCTTTAGAGCATAGCAGAGTGAGGCTTTTCCAGGACCGCTGTGCATTCCCATGGGCAACAAATGAGATCTTGGTGGCCAAGTTGCGAATGTGATTGACATCCACCAAGAGACTCTGCATCCGACGCTTCAGCCAGTCGTGGTGCTTATCCTATTTTTGATGTAAGGCCACAAGCAGTTCTCGGTCATTGAGTACACGAGTATGCTTCCGAGGCCTTTGGGCAATCATACTGGCAGTGGCTTCAGTATTTGCACGATGAGGCATACGCATATTGCCAGCTAGAGGATAAGCAATAGTTGCAACATTGGGAACATGAAGTCCTTTGATAAGTTGTGAGAAGCTATGATGATCAATATGTTGACGACATAGAGGCTCCTTGGCAGGCTCGGGGTAGATGGCTTCAATTGACAGATCAACCTCAGGCAGAAAGACAAGATGGTTGCGTGCTGAAGGCTGATAATTGATAGAATAATGGAGTTTGATTAGGCGCATTACCCATGGAGCATAGAACTTCAAGCCAAACAGATCAATCCCAGATGCAGAAAGTTATCTGATGAAGAAATCCCGGGAGTTGAATCTGATGCCATTGACAATGTAGAAGACCAAAGTCTTCATGGCTCCTTCAAATTTGGCTTTAGAATAATGTCCCTTGATTGCCCATAGAGTACGCCTCAGTATATGATAGACTGTGTGGGGCAAGTACTCGAGGTCCTTGACAAAGAAATCCTTGGGATATTCTGCATCTTGAGGCAATGGCTGCATCAGGCTAAGCATCTGACTCATATTGGGTTCAGGCCGCTGAAATATACTCTGCAGTTCTTCTCTATGAGCTGACAACCAGGCTCAGATAGATCACCTGGAGTAGGCAGGGAGGTAAGCTCGATGATGTCTTGAGCTTTAGCTTCATGGTGCACATCACCTGTCACCCACTTGAGGATCCATGTCTTCGGACCCCGGTTGTAGCCACGAATGTGAAGAGTAGCATAGAACTGTAGCAGTAGCTCTTCATTCCAGTGCTCTTTGGCAGTGACAAATTGCAGAAGACCAGCATCCCGAAAGCAGTCCAGAGCTTCTTCAAGACAGGGGAGCCCAGCAATAGCTTCACAATCAAGACGCATGTGAGGTAACATTCGATCTTGATTGTAGAGGACACAGGAGTAATAGCTGCACTATTGATAGCTCTAGAAGCGATCAGACAAGATCTTTGGCTTCGAGTATGGGTTCTTGGCACTGTCAAAGAATGTATTGTGTGCCCTGAAGCTGTTTACATTGAATGACCCAGGAGATGTAGCTACACCTGGAAGCCTTGGCATCCTCGGCTTAGTCTTCTGAACTTGTGGTCGCTGCTCCACGTGATAATCATACTGTGGTACGGGAGCAGTGGGAGGAACCATGATTGGCCAGCGAACTATGACCAACTCCCCTCACGATTGTAAGCTGTTTCCATAGTGTGAGGCCTTGGAGGAGGAATTGCACCGTCAGTGGAGATCGGCGTCACAGAAGCTTCAGGATTCATATTGGCTTCAGGCACAACATTGGCTTTAGGCACATCATTTGCTTCAGGATCCACATGATCTTTAACCAAGATAGGGTCATTGGCTTCAGCAGTGTTTGTGGCAGCCTCATTGTTCTCAACCTCCATTTGGTCAATGATCGGAGGGTCTTGCACAGTCACATTCTGCTCGAGAATGACTTGATCTGGGGCGGGGGGTGTGGCAACTCTCTCTTCTCATCTCTCTTCTTCTTCTTCATCGGTTGATGTAGCCAGAATGTCTTCAACAACTTTGGCTTCAGACACGGGAACCGTCACAGAAGGATTCTCTTCAGGGAACACTTGACGTGCCACTGAACTGGATTGTTGTCAATATTCTTCTGGGATGGTTGACATGGAGACCGATGGCCTGAGACCTTTGCGAAGCTGTTGGAACACGGGCAACGCCTTTGGAGATGGTGTGGTCTCCATGTAGTTGTCGTCATTCAACACTTGATTGGTAACTAGTGCTGGTGGAGTACGAGGTGTTTCATCATCAACTGGGGCTTCTTCTTGCGGGCGCTCAGACCATGAATCATCTTGAGCGATTGGCGTCAATGGATGACCAATGCTGATGTATTCGCTACTCTTTGGAGTAGGCAATGATACCAAGTGGTGCTCAAGTTGAGGAAGGACTTCATCATCAACAACATTGTCTTCATGACCAATGTCTTCAGCTGCGTTGGGGTTAACAACTGGAACTTGTTCTTCTTCACGAGCCTCTGGGGAAGCAGGCTGGTGGATCACAACACGACGATCTTTGTTGGTGGAAGCAGGAGGAGCAACTGAGATGGGTTCAACAATGAGAGGCTGAGAAGCCGCAACATGCTCTGTCTTTGAAGACTTGGTCTCTTAGTCTTCAACTTTTTCTTGGAAGGGGCATCATCAGATGCGTCCTTGTGCTTGCGCTTCTTGGCTTCAGCTTCAGCTGCCCTTGTATTCTTCAGCTCTAAAGCTGTTGAGGGGACCTTAGACTTCGAGCCTGTCAGGCTAGCAGTGAAGACAATGCGAGGTTCTTCCCGCGTTGGTGCAGTATGGGTCACAGCAGGCTTCTTTGGTTTGGCAGCCATCCTGGGATCGATACCAGGGTGCCCAAGAGCTTTGCACTTTTCAGCTTCATTGTGTGCTTGAACACATTTCTCTGCAAGGTACTTCCTACGCTCTTGTGAGCCTTTAGCTTCAGTGCACTTCTTGTGGAATTCCTATTTGAGGTCATGCATCATCTTCTTGAAGATTTGAACATCTGCCACGCTGAGCTTGGCCATGTTCTTCTTGAAGTGAGACTTCTCATAATCAATCTTGTTCTTCAGCTCAACAATCTTCTGAGCTAAGTCCAATTCACCAGCAATGGCTCCATGGAAGGTGACGCTGATGTCCACAGGGAGCTGAAGATCATCAATACCGATGTCTTGGTTGTCGAACCACTCATCGTTGAAGTTATTCAGAATATCAACATCAAACATGGGCAGATCTTTGAAGATTTCTACCTCTTTCTTGCTCTTGATGAGCATCTCTAGAGCATCATCACCAAGATCTTCATCGCTTGACAGATCAATGGCTTCATCTTCATTGTGCAGAACAGCAAACGGAGTCAGGGGTTGCCCAGTCACCTTCTTGGGCAATGGCTTCTTGGTCCTCTTGGACATGTGAGATAAGTATTCAGACTGCACACTGGATTCAGGCGGTGCAGTCTTCAGAGTCTTCCTTGTTGAAGGGTTTGGTGAAGAAGATGGCTTGGCAGCTTTTGTCTTCTTCATCTTTTTCTCCATTTGGAGGTGAGGGAGCATCTTCAGAATCAGCTTCACCACCAGATTGACCCACAGCTGCTCTTTGAGCAGCAATGTGAGACAAAAGCCCATCAAAATTGGCAAAGGGGCCAATTCTGTTCTCATTAGCTTCACGTGTCCCATCAGATCTTGGAGCGGAGGGGCCATGGTTGAAGTTGAGTCCGAACTCCTTGTGGTTCTTGGTAGCTGAATCTTTAGCAAACTGATAGTTGTGCTTGAACAGATTGTCGTCATGACACTATAACAGAGAAGATGGGTCGGCAACTTCAAGCTGTGGTCCTCTGACCATGCAAGGATAGAATTTTCGCTCGATGACTTCAGTCTTGCTCTTTGGCACCAAGCCACGATAGAGGCAGTGTAAGTGCATCTAGTGCCACCCCTAGTTGGTTTTGGAGTATTGACGACAAAGTTGGTTGAGAGACTAATGTGTTTGTGAGAATTGCAGGATAACGCAGGTAGTGTCCCTCATTGATTCGGTTTACCTACCGGAGATGACCCCTAAAAATGTATGAAGACATTGAAGACAATGGTGGTATGAGAAGATATTCATATTGAAGACTATGACATGAGAAGACATTGCGTGAAGACTATGGAGCGTGAAGACTGTGTGGTTTCGTTGTTTCCGTTTCTTCTTTGTTGAGTCATAGGAACCACCATACTGTTAAGTGGGGTCCAAGTGAACTAAGTCAGAGTGACTGAAGTGATGCTCAACTCAAATCCTATGTCTTCGAGCAAAGACAATGAGAGCAAATCTTATCCAGAGCTGGATGAGTCAGCTTTGCTTGTAGCCCAAGTAAAGTTGCCGTGTGTGTTTGAAATCTAACCGTTGGAACACGTGTCAGTTCCTTAGTGACCCAGGGTCATTCGGACAAATCAGCTCGGGTTGCCTTGTGGCTATAAATAGCCCACCCCCTACGCCATAAATTGGTGGCTCCTCAGAGTTAGTTTACGGCTTTTGTCATTTGAGAGCAACCCACCTCGAAGCATTTGAGAGAGAGAAATCCTTGCGAGGACAAAGCCCAAACACCCAGAGCCAAAGAGTGTTAGGCATCACTGAAGTCTTTCTGTCTGTGTGACCTGAAGACTTATTACACTTGAGGACTGTGTATCCTCCAGCCGGTTAGGCGTCGCGTTCTGAGCATCCAAGAGTCATTGTGGATTGCCGGGTGAACAAAGTCTATGAAGGTTTGGAAGTCTACCTTGAAGACTTACCAGAGTGATTGGGCGAGGACTGGGTGTCCTTAGCTCAAGGGGACTAAGGTGAAGACATGGTCTTCTTAGTTAAATCTCAGCCTCCCTAACTAGACGTACAGTTGTCACAGCAACTGGAACTGGCCCAACAAATCCTATGTCTTCAACAAGCGACTGGTTCTATCCCTTTCCATCCTTTACTTAAGTTTGTCTTCATGAAGTCACTGCCTATCTGTATATCTGTTTGACTTCATTGCTTGACTACTTCTGTTGATTGGCTTCACACTATCTTCCATCCTGATCCTTACTACTTGCTGCCATTAGTCCTGTACTTTCACATCATTGCATATTTGACTATGGCTTGCTTATGGTAGTTTATCTTCCGCTGCATATCAACTAGGTCATTTCTGTTGTTTGTCTTCGAAACTTCTAAGTTTTGAAGACTTTCATAAAAATCGGCTATTCACCCCCCCTCTAGTCGATACTAGCACTTTCAATTGGTATCAGAGCAAGGTACTCCCTTGTTCTGTGTGATTCGGTTTAACCACCTGGAGTTTCAGCTATGTCGACTGCAGGGATAATCAAAGTCTCCGCTGCCTGCCCCGTGTTCGATGGAATTGAGTATCCCTACTGGAAGAATAAGATGCGCATGCATCTTGAAGCCATTGATGTCGACCTCTGGTATGTCGTCAAGAATGGCGTTCCCAAAAGTGGTGAAGGTGTCACCCCTACTGATGTCAAGAAGTTCATTCAACTGGACTCAACTGCAAAGAACATCATTTGTGGTCATCTGACAAAAGGTCAGTATGGCCGTGTGAGTGCTCTGGAAACGTCAAAGCTAGTCTGGGACTGGCTATCCAAGGTCAATGAAGGCGTCTCTACACAGAGAGACCAGAAGATCAGTGTTCTTCGCAGTCTCTTCAACTGCTTCAAGAGAAATGACAATGAAAATGTCCAGCTCATGTTTGATTGCCTCACCGACATCACAAATGAGCTCCAGGCTCCCGGCGGCATTGAGATCACCAAGCATGAAATCATCAAGACGCTGCTGAGATCCCTTGACAGCTCCTTCGACACACTTGCCCTCATGATACAAGAACGTCCTGACTTCAAGACTCTCGATCCGTCTGATATACTTGAGAGGCTCAACACACATGAGTTCCAGCTTTCTGAGAAAAGAGATATCTATGGCCCCAACTATGGCCGAACTCGTGCTTTGAAGGCAAAAGTTGTTTCCTCATCTGAAGAAGAAGAATCTGACTGCGGTTCTGACCATCCTGAAGACATTGGAAGGGAGCTTGCTATGCTTGTGAAGAAGTTCCAGAAATTCACCAAGAAGAAGGGCTTCAGAAAGTCTTCACGGTCAAGCTCAAGAAATGATGAAGCTTCCACTCATGACAACAAGAAGAGAACCTGCCACAAGTGCAAGAAACCTGGTCACTACATATCTGAGTGTCCACAGTGGGACAATGAGAAGAAGAAGAAGAAGAGCAAGGAATATGATTCTGGTGACAAGAAGAAGAAGAAATCCTCAAAATCTTCTTCGAAGTCTTCTTCCAAGTCTTCATCACATAAGAAGAGCTCATCTGGCAAGGCTCGTGCTTTTGTTGGCAGGGAAATGGATTCAGAGGAGGAGTCTGCTTCTGAGGAGGTGGAGGTGGGGTCTGGAGAAGAGTCCGACCCTGACGTTGCATGTCTAGCTCTAGCCACTGCCTATGTTGCCAAGTCCATCTTCAACACTGAATACACCGACTTCCACACCAACGCTGAAGCTGATGACATGGACGATCCTGCTCCCACCTACTGCTTCATGGCACGCGGTGCCAAGGTAAAATCACGCGATGCTTACTTTCAAACATCAAGTGAAGATTACTCTGATTGTGAATCTAAACCCAGCTACAAAACACTTGCTAAAATTGCTACTGAACAACAAAGGGCTATGGAACATACTCAAAAACTGTTAGACAAAAGCGATGACCTGTTGGACGCGGAAATGACACGATCACAGTCCTTAGTTGAAGACTTAAAAAATCTTCATGCTAAGTATCAAGAACTTGAAAGTCTTCATGAGACGCTCTCAACCACTTATGAAAAGCTCTCCTATGATTATCTTCAAAGGAAGCAAGAGCTTGAGAAATTGAAAGCGACTCATGAAGATCTTCAAAAAGAGAATGAGTCACTTTGCGCTCAACAGATCAGTTCTGCTCAGGATGAATTTGAACCACCATGCTTAAAATGCATTGAGCGTGATAACGCTGCCTCTGTTGCTGAATGTTCCACTTCTGCTACTGTTGCTCTGTCTTCAACTACTGATGTGGTAACTAACCCCTCTTCTGAGGATACCACTACTATTGCTGATGAAAATGCTAGGTTGAAGACATTGCTTGAAACAGGGATGTATAAAAGTCTGAAAGGGCATCAGACACTGTGCGATGTCCTCAAAAAGCAGATTCTGAACTGAAACCCTAGGAAAGAGGGTGTTGGGTTCGAGAGGAAAATGAATGCTGATGGTTCCTACTGGAAGCCTGAGCAGTATCCCAAAACCACATGGGTTGCTGCAAAGGAACCTTCAGTGGATCCATCCACTCTATCTGGATTTACCTGTGCTAATCCTATTATCATTGATGAATCTTTTGATGCAAACTATAAACTGTTCAAAAATCAGAATGGTGAAGTGTTTGCCAGGTATATTGGTACTAACTGCAGGAATGGACCTCCAATGAAGAAGATCTGGGTTCCTAAAAGCTGTCTTGAGAATCTTCCTGTGAATGTGGTCATGACACCACCAGGGAAGAAGACAAACCCCAGACCAAAGGCGTCACATGGTCCAACGGCTTCATATGGAAACAGGACTCACTTGAGTCACCCTAACGCCAATGTTTTGAAGGGAAATCATACTCAAACTCATGAATATGAGCATGTGTCTTCCAACCTCTATGTTCATAGAACTAAGAACTTTTCTGCTTATTCACATGAGTATCATTCATCTCCTGCAAGGCTATTTGCTAGGGCTTCAAAGCCGAAATTCTTAGATGCTGCACTTAGACTCATTGCTTCTAAGCCACCCCTGAAAATGTGGGTGGTGAATAAGAACTAACTCTCTTTTGCAGAACATGGTCTCCAGCCAGCAATCAAAGGCGTCCGATATTATTGCTGGGGACCTAAAACATAAAGGGACGCATGATAAAATGACTTACTATGTATTCCACATATGAATCTCTTATCTGTCATACTGTGTGTTCTAATCTTGATCTAAGCTGTAATAATCCTAGTGTGCGTCAAATGCTTATGCTTCACAACATACCTTGTGAAGCCTATCCTCCTAATTGCACTGTAGGGCATGTCACCAAAAGCTTCAGAATGGATTATTGACAGCGGATGCACTAATCATATGACTGGTGATCGAAGTCTTCTCATGGACTCAACCTTACGTCCATCCGACAAGAGTCAAATCACATTTTCTGACATTGGTAAAGGCAAGGTATTAGGTCTAGGTAGAGTTGCAATCTCAAAGGATCAACACATGGATAAAGTGATGCTTGTTGAATCCCTTGGATTCAACTTAATGTCTGTCTCAATGCTTTGTGACTTAAACATGATTGTGATATTTGGAAAATATTGTTGCCTTGTACTAATGGAATCTGACAAGTCTCTAGTCTTTGAAGGGTATAGGAAAGGTGATCTGTACATGGTAGATTTCTCAGCAGGTCCACAGCTTGCCATATGTCTTCTTGCAAAAGCTTCAGAATGCTGGCTCTGGCATCGAAGCCTGGGGCATGCAGGCATGAGGAACTTACACACTCTCATCAAGAAGAAGCATGTCATAGGCATCGAAGGTGTCAAGTTCAAGAAAGATCATTTGTGTGGTGCCTGCGAAGCTGGAAAGATGACGAGGGCCAAGCACCCCTCGAAGACAATCATGACAACATCACAACCCTTTGAGCTGTTGCATATGGACTTATTTGGCCCTACTCACTACTCCACCCTCACAACAACGGCGTGTCTCTATGGCTTCGTCATTGTTGATGAATACTCAAGATATACATGGGTGCACATAATTCTCTACAAGACTGAAGTACAAGATGTCTTCAGATGATTCGCCAATCGAGCAATGAACAACTATGGCGTCAAGATCAAGCATATCAGAAGTGATAACGGCACTGAATTCAAGAGCACTGGCCTTGATCTTTATCTGGATACAATGGGAATCACTCATGAGTTTTCTGCTCCGTACACACCTCAGCAAAATGGCATTGTTGAGCGCAAGAACAGAACCCTCATTGAGATGGCTTGAACAATGCTCGACGAGTACAAGACACCAAGAAAGTTCTGGCCTGAAGCTATCGATACAGCTTGTCACATCATCAACCGTGTCTACATCCATAAGCTTCCGAGCAAAACATCCTATGAGCTCCTTATTGGCAAGAAGCCAAATGTCAGCTACTTCAGAGTCTTTGGTGCTAGGTGCTTGATCAAGGATCCCCATCACAAGTCAAAGTTTGAACCCAAAGCTCACGAAGGCTTCATGCTTGGCTATGGAAAGGATTCGCACTCCTACAGAGTCTTCAACCTCTTCCACTACAAAATCGTTGAAACAGTGGATGTGCAATTTGATGAAACCAATGGTTCACAACGAGAGCTCCTGCCAAGCACACTAGATGAAGCTCCTCCAAGAGAATCTATCAAGCTGATGGGAACTGGTGAAATCGTGCCCTTTGAAGCATAGCCTGAAGAGGAACTTATCATTTCTGCACCAAACCAACCTGAAGACAATGCTCAGACCAAAGACAATCTTTCCAATGATGACAATGATCAGCATGAGCAAGGTCTTCGTCTAGTTCATCCTCGTGTTGCAAATGAAGTACAAATTGACAAGATAATTGATAGCATCAACGCACCTGGTCCGCTTACTCGATCAAGAGCAACACAGTTAGCAAATTTATGTGGGCATTTTTCATTTGTATCAATATCTGAACCCAAGAAAGTTGCTGAAGCCTTTATGGAACCTGAATGGATTCAAGCCATGCAAGAAGAACTTCAATAGTTCAAGATGAATAATGTTTGGGAACTTGTCAAGCGACCTGACCCTCACAAGCATAACAATATTGGAACAAAATGGATATATTGAAACAAGCAAGATGAGCATGGTCAAGTCGTCAGAAACAAAGCACGTCTTGTGGCTCAAGGATATACTCAAGTTGAAGGAATTGACTTTGATGAAACATTTGCTCCTGTTGCTAGGCTTGAAGCAATTCGCATACTGCTAGCCTATGTTAATCATCACAACATCTTGCTATATCAAATGGATGTGAAGAGTGTATTTCTCAATGGCAAGATTGAAGAAGAAGTATATGTCGCTCAACCACCTGGCTTTGAAGATCCAAAACATCCTGATATGGTGTACAAGCTAAACAAAGCACTATATGGCCTCAAACAAGCTCCTCGTGCATGGTATGATACAATCGAAGACTTCCTGAAGAGCAAAGGCTTCAAACCAGGATCCCTCGATCCCACACTCTTCACGAAGACATATGATGGCGAACTGTTTGTGTGCCAAATATATGTGGATGACATTATCTTCAGCTGCACCAACCAAAAGTATAGTGATGAGTTTGGATACATGATGCAAGAGCAATATCAGATGTCCATGATGGGAGAACTGAAGTTCTTCCTTGGTCTTCAAATTCGTCAGCAAAGCAATGGCATCTTCATATCTCAAGAAAAATACCTCAAAGATTGTCTGAAGAAGTTTGGAATGGAAGACTGCAAAGGTTATACGACGCCAATGCCAGCCAAACACCACCTTGGTCCCGACGACAATGGTAAAGAGTTCGATCAAAAGGTATACTGCTCCATGATTGGTTCTTTACTTTATCTATGTGCATCTAGGCCAGATATTATGCTTAGTGTTTGCATGTGTGATCGATTCCAAGTGGCACCAAAGGAATCACATCACTTAGCTGTGAAGCGAATTCTTTGATATTTGGCTTACACCCCAACACTCGGATTATGGTATCCCAAGGGCTCAAAATTTGATTTGGTTGGATTCTCGGATGCTGATTATGCTGGTGACAAGGTGGATCGCAAGTCTACATCAGGCACATGTCATTTTCTTGGTCGATCACTTGTCTGTTGGTCTTTAAAGAAGCAGAATTGTGTATCACTCTCAACTGCTGAATCTGAATACATTGCTGCTGGTTCCTGTTGTGCTCAGCTCCTATGGATGAAGCAAACTCTCAAGGATTATGGCATCAACCTGAAACAAGTACCTCTCTTCTGTGACAACGAGAGTGCCATCAAGATTGCCAACAATCCAGTCCAACACTCGAAGACAAAGCACATTGAAATTCGACATCACTTTCTCAGAGATCATGTCATGAAGAAAGATATCGATATCATTCACGTCAACACTGAAGAGCAACTTGCAGATATCTTCACAAAGCCCTTGGATGAGAAAAGGTTTTGCAAGTTATGGTGTGAGCTAAATATCTTGGAATCCTCTAATGTCCTGTGATCAGGCACACATCCTAACACTTATGCATGTTGATGACTTAGATGTGCAACACACAAAGTAATGTATATCTTCAATCAATGAAGACTTACACTCTGAGTGTGAATACATTAACATGGAATTTGACTTCGGAGCGCCACGATAATTGTGCGCCATGTCTGGGTCTAATACTTCCTATACGGTGGGTAACGCCACCACAAAATTTCTCTGTTTGAAGTGTTTCACTCATGGCGTTATTTTTGCAAAGACTTCGCATTTGGTTTGTCTTCAGTTTCAATTTATCTTCATGATTTTCTGCGCTATGATGATTTGATTGTGTATATATATATATATATATATATATATATATATATATATATATATATATATATATATATATATACTAGTGTTCTGTCCTCTACAGCATTCACTTATAGCTATGTCTTCAAGTTGAATCTTTTGAACTAAGTGAATGTGATCGGACCCTAACCTCTCTATGCTTACTATCTCAAACTCTATCTGTCCAAATCATATGCATTCTATTGAAACTGTCGAATGTCCTCTCTGCATCCTTGTCAGCAGAAGACACAGAGACAAAGATCAAGTCCTATTTAAATGATTCATCTTTATTGTCGATATCCGGAGAAGCCGGAACAACCATCCGACAAACTTGGCGGGCGTGGGAACGTGGGACAATTCTAAATATGTTGCATGCTTGCCACATGTCCCACGAATGTGAATAGATAGGGGCACCTGCGTAATTGCGCTGTGCCGCACACCTACTTATAAATACGTGTCCCCTGCGGTAAAGAAATCCTTCTTCCACCTCTCCACCTTGTCAAAACCCTAGCGCCACCGCTAGCTCTCGACGACGCCAGTGACGAAGCGCTTAGCTGCCGCGACTTCTCCGACGCCGTCCTCACGCCGGCCGCGGACATCATCCTCTCCGCCGTCACCGTAGGTGTCCTCCATCGCCAAGTTAGGGCACGGTGGACTGAACTGCTTGGTCTCCTATTCATCCCATCTAGCAGTTCTTCGTGCGGTAATTATAACTCTATTTTTACCACCTTTTTGATCTTCATAGATTCATTCTATTTACCGAAAGTGGTTTCTACCTACTCAATGATAGATCTATTCTGTCTGCATCTCATAATGCCTAGTATATTCACTTAGATTTCCTATCTAGTTTGATTCCTCACTTGTACTTATTCACGGATTGGTACAAATCTGGAACCGACTCTCAACATATAAGTGAATGTCTTCGCAACATGAGGTCAATGTCTTCAAACTGATTTATCTTCAAAATCTTCTGAGAATGCATATGACCTCTTCCCCTTCCCTCGCATCTCTAATGCTGTCACAGGTACATGTCCGTGGGAGAATCCCTTGGTTCTCATAGTCTGCATTCGTTTGCAGAATACTTACATCATCATATCAATTCTCCAGAAGCTAGTTCCTACTTGACCAGCAAGCAAAAGTCTCTGAAGCCTTTGAACATATTGAAGCCATTCAGTTTGAAGTTCATGGCTGCAGAAAAATCAGCAAGGAAGGGTGGCAGATAGCGTCGAGAAGGAACTTCCAAAGATCTGCCTGCTGACCTAGCAGAGCTCTACAAGACAGATCCTGAAGAGACATATCATCAGCGCAAGACACGAATCCAATGGATTCGACGCTATTGGGCTGAAGAGTGGTTCAAGTACAAGTTCGTAACCAAGGAATATGCAGAGAAGAATGCAATCAAGAGTCCTTGGGGTGATATTCTCTATCGAGGTCTTCAACCCAAGAACAGAGCTGAAGCTATTGCACAAGATTTCTATCCTTGCATGGTCCGTGGACCTCAGCCTGAGAATGCCGATCCCACATCATTACTCTGGTGTCGTGACGACAATCTCTTCAAGCACAATTTTTAGTTTGCTAAGGCTTCAACAAAGGAAAACAAGAAGTCATGGGGATTAGACTTCAATCCTGGTCCCTCTGCTCCCCGTGATGATGGCACATGTGAAGCTGAAGAAAACAGAATTGGCCCCTTTGCAAACCTTGATGGCCTCATCTCCTACATCTTGGCACAAGGTGCCAAAGTGGATCATTCTGACAATGAGGCTAATTCTGATGAAGCCCCAGCTCCTCCTCCGAAGCCACAGAAGCAAAAGAAGCTAAAGGCTTCTAAATCAGCACCTCCAAAAGCTTCTCGTGTGAAGCCACTGGCCACTGCACCTCCTGAAGCCAGTGTGCAGTCTGAAGATCAATCCCGCATCTCCAGGAAGACGGAGAAGAAAAAGCAACTTGTCAGGCATACTGATCAAGCCTTGACTCCTGCCGCCATTCTGCGTGAAGAACCCATTGATCTGTCAAGTGATGAAGATCTTGCTGATGATGCCCTTGAGCAACTGATAAGGAGCAAGGAAGAAGCAGAAATCTTCAACAAATTGCCTCTCTTTGATGTGGCAATCATCCATAATTTCATTGATGAGTGGTTCGACACCCCCAATCTAAGCTTTGAAGATTTGCAGCTTCCCATTGGCCTCAGCGTCTCTTTCAATGGCGCCATTGCTTCGGAGCTAGCTCTTGCTCAGCGCATCGTTGAGCTGAAGAACAAAATTGATTATGAGAAGGCTAAATTCAAGAAGCATGTGGCGAAGCTCAGTGTTCAAGATGTCAGAAACTTCAAGGTCATGCTGCATGAGCTTAAAGAAGCTTTTCTGAAGAAGCACCAAGAAGCTCAAGGCTCTCGTGAGCGCATGAAGAGTCTGGCTGATAAGTGTGTGCTTGCCTATAATGAGGCTGAGAAGCGCAAGTCACTTGGCCGTCCTGGCATTGACCCCAGGATGGCTACAAAGAAAAAGAAGAAGCTTCCTGCTGACCAGCCTGCACCTTCAAGCCAAGAGGCCCCTCGCATTATCTTCCCAAGTAGCATGACTGGCTCGAAGCCAAAGGTCACCACAACTGCTTCAGAACAGAAGAAGACGAGGGCTGCCGAGGCTGAAGCCAGAAAGAGGAAGAATACTGAAGCCTCTGATGCCGCTCCCTCCAAGAAGAAGCGCAAGACCAAGAAGTCTAGGGCTGCTCCCACAGAGCCATTAGTTGTTGAACCCATTTCTGTGGTTCGCCCTGCGTCAGAACATCAAGAAAGAAGGATGATAGTTTATGAGCCTGCTTCCACAGAGGCTCATGAAGCTGAAGATATACCAGCAGCTGAACACACCGCTGCTAAAGACATTGGTCATGATGACAATGTTGAAGATGATGAAGTTCTTCCTCAGATCGAACACAACGTGGTATCATCGCCTGTTTGTACGAACAGCGAAATCATCAGCATTGGTCGTCCTCTAACGCCAATTGCTCAGGATGCTTCATGGGCTGATCGCCCGCAAGAACAAGAATCCCCAAGTACTCCCCAATTGCTCATGAAGCTGAAGCACCTGTTGTGCAGCCTGAAGCCTCAGCGGTTGCCCCTACTCCAGTTCCGCCACCAAGGCGCCATACAGTTGAGCAAGCATACAGCCAGGGTCAGCTAACCACTGTTCGATGGCCCATTCTGGTACCTCCGCCTACTGCCTCTGGACCTCAATTTGATTATCATGTTGAGCATAGGCCTCAGGTCCAGAAGCCCAAGCCAAGACTGCCAAGGTTTCCAGGTACTGCAAACTCACCAGGGTCCTTCAATGCTAATGGCTTCAAAAGCCACAATACCTTCTTTGAAAGCGCCAAGAACCCTTACTCAAAGCCAAGGATATCATCAGATTGGTTCTGGAGCTATCAGCAGAGAAGCTATTACTCCTGCGTTCTATATGATCAAGGGCGCATTTTCCCTCATATGCGCCTCGACACTGAAGCCATTGCTGGACTGCCGTGCTTAGAAGAAGCACTTGATTGTTTTCGTGATGCTGGTTTGCTCAGTTTTGTCACAGACAAAGAACACTGGAATGAAGAGCTATTGCTTCAATTCTATGCTACTCTACACATTCGCGGTTACAACAGAGATATCAAGACATGGGTCCTCGAGTGGATGACCGGAAACGTTCAGCATGAAGCCAAAGCTCTTGACATCATTGAGCTTACAGGCCTATCCACTCCCGAAGATCTATATGAACCTGGTTGTCAAAAACACCGCAATGCACTGGAAAGCATCTTCCATAAGCCTGAACCCAATATGAGTCAGATGTTGAGCATGATGAAGCCTTTGCCACGTGATGCTGAATATCCAAAGGAGTTCTTTGTTGAAGACCTTGAGTATCTGCCACGCACAATATATCATATCATTAGGCGGACTCTATGGCCGATCAAAGGACATTCATCTGCTGCAAAATTTGAAGGAGCCATGAAGACATTGGTCTTTTACATCCTCCATGGCATCAGCTTCAATGCACATGATTTCTTCATCAGGCAACTTGCTGCTTCTGGATCTGATCTGTTTGGTCTGAAGTTTTATGTTCCATGGGTCATGCGCCTCATCAAGCGACACTCATCTGTCAACTATCAACCATCTGCTCGCAATCATCTGATCTTTTTACCATAGGTTGATATGTCAGTTGAAGCCATATACTCTGACCCTGCCAAGAAGCCTCTTTGTCTTCAGAATGCCGAGCACCAAAGCTTCA
Organism: Triticum aestivum; assembly: GCF_018294505.1. Classification (NCBI taxonomy): domain Eukaryota; kingdom Viridiplantae; phylum Streptophyta; class Magnoliopsida; order Poales; family Poaceae; genus Triticum; species Triticum aestivum. The sequence goes on along the minus strand of NC_057801.1, from coordinate 103,880,460 downwards.
CTCAACCCATTGAAGGTGTTCAAGCAGCAACACGAATCTATCCATTGGCTGGAAATACTCGTCTACCTCATTGAGCACCTACTGAAGCCACTGAAAGCACCATTGCACAAAGGCTTCGGAAGCGTCTCGCGTTCTCAATGACCGAGAACTTCTTGCGGCCCTTCATCAGAAACAGGATAAACATCACTTTTGGCTCAAAAGACAGATGCAAAGCCTCTTGGTGGATGTCAATCACATTCGTAACCTTGCCACCAAGAATGCCTTTGTTGCTCATGAAACTTGCCGGCGATCATGGAAGAGCTTGACCCTGCTTAGTGCTGAAGCATATCTTCAAGACGATGGCTTCAATGAAAGATTCCAGTTTGACTCCACTCCTCCACGGACTGTTGTCTTACGTCGCACTCCATCCCTTGAAGACTCTGAATATTCTTCCTCCGCGGCAAATGCCAATGCCAGAGTGATCGATGACGAAGATGATGCTACTTCACCACCTCCAACTACTGCACGCATCGACACTGCACCAAGTTCATCTGCACCTCCAACCAACGATGATAACCCTGCTGCTTCACCTACTCATGAGGACGAGTAGATACTCTATGTCTTCAAACCTTTTTGGTTCTTACTGACAAAAGGGGGAGAAGCGTATGAGTTGACAGTCTTCAAGCGGGTTCATATGGGCGGTTGCATTATATTTTGCCTCGTGCTTACAACTCTTGCTTTTTAAACATTTGGTTCTTTGAGTTGTAACACCTAAACTTGATGGTCGTCTGCTACTTATTTGCTTTACTGTGATGCGATGATAACTTCCGCACTTAGATCATCCTGCAGACGTCCATTTTTCATTATGCATGTCATCCTATTTGCTATATCGTTTCATGCATGATGAATTATCTTCATAAGTTGAAGTGGATCTCCACAAGTACAACCGGCCATGTGCATTTGCATTCCAAAAGCAAAATTAGTTATATGCACATCTTCAGGGGGAGCCCTTGCTACTTATGGAGACAATTTCCTATCCTTTACAATTTCACATACTTTATCCCCGTTGAAAACTTCAACCAGTTTGTCATCAATCACCAAAAAGGGGGAGATTGTAAGTGCATCTAGTGCCACCCCTAGTTGGTTTTGGAGTATTGATGACAAAGTTGGTTGAGGGACTAATGCATTTGTGAGAATTGCAGGATAACGCAGGTAGTGTTCCTCATTGATTCGGTTTACCTACCGGAGATGACCCCTAAAAATGTATGAAAGACATTGAAGACAATGGTGGTATGAGAAGATATTCATATTGAAGACTACGACATGAGAAGACATTGCGTGAAGACTATGGAGCGCGAAGACTGTGTGGTTTCGTTGTTTCCGTTTCTTCTTTGTTGAGTCATAGGAACCACCGTACTGTTAAGTGGGGTCCAAGTGAACTAAGTCAGAGTGACTGAAGTGATGCTCAACTCAAATCCTATGTCTTCGAGCGAAGACAATGAGAGCAAATCTTATCCAGAGCTGGATGAGTCAGCTTTGCTTGTAACCCAAGTAAAGTTGCCACGTGTGTTTGAAATCTGATCGTTGGAACACGTGTCAGTTCCTTAGTGACCCAGGGTCATTTCGGACAAATCAGGTCGGGTTGCCTTGTGGCTATAAATAGCCCACCCCCTACACCATAAATTGGTGGATGCTCAGAGTTAGTTTACGGCTTTTGTCGTTTGAGAGCAACCAACCTTGAAGCATTTGAGAGAGAGAAATCCTTGCAAGGACAAAGCCCAAACACCCAGAGCTAAAGAGTGTTAGGCATCACTGAAGTCTTTCTGTCTGTGTGACCTGAAGACTTATTACACTTGAGGACTGTGTATCCTCCAGCCGGTTAGGCGTCGCGTTCTGAGCATCCAAGAGTCATTGTGGATTGCCGGGTGAACGAAGTCTGTGAAGGTTTGGAAGTCTACCTTGAAGACTTACCAGAGTGATTGGGCGAGGACTGGGTGTCCTTAGCTCAAGGGGAATAAGGTGAAGACACAGTCTTCTGAGTTAAATCTCAGCCTCCCTAACCAGACGTATAGTTGTCACAGCAACTAGAACTGGTCCAACAAATCCTGTGTCTTCAACAAGCGACTGGTTCTATCCCTTTCCATCCTTTACTTAAGTTTGTCTTCATGAAGTCACTGCCTATCTGTATATCTGTTTGACTTCATTGCTTGACTACTTCTGTTGATTGGCTTCACACTATCTTCCATCCTGATCCTTACTACTTGCTGCCATTAGTCCTGTACTTTCACATCATTGCATATTTGACTATGGCTTGCTTATGGTAGTTTATCTTCCGCTGCATATCAACTAGGTCATTTCTATTGTTTGTCTTTGAAACTTCTAAGTTTTGAAGACTTTCATAAAAATCGCCTATTCACCCCCCTCTAGTCGATACTAGCACTTTCAGGCAGTCACCCCATGGTCACTTGATGGCATTCTTTTCAGCATATTCAGGCGTGACGAACCTGTACTTGAACCATTCCTCAGCCCAATATCTTCGGATCCATTGTATCCAATTTTTGCACTAGTTGTAACTCTCCTCAAGTTCTGACTTGTACTGTTCATATAGATTAGGAGGGAAATCTAGTGCAGTGTTGCCATGGTGTTGCCTGCCACCCTTGCGTGTAGACTTCTCTAAAGCCATGATATTTAGACTGATTGGCTTCAGTACAGTGAATGGCTTCTGTCTGCTGGTCAGACAAGAACTGGCTTCAGGTGATTCAATGTGACGCTATAGGAATTCTACAAATGAATGCCGACTATGAGAACCAAGGGATTCTCCCATGGACATGTACCTATGACAACATTAGAGATGCGAGGGAAGGGGAAGAAGTCATATGCATTCTCAAAAGATTTTGAAGATAAATCAGTTTTAGAAGACATTGACCTCATAGCGTGAAGACATTCACTTATTTGGAGAGAGTTGGTTCCAGATTTAAACGAATCCATGAATAAGTACAAGTGAGGAATCTAACTAGTTATGAAGCATAAGTGAATATACTTGGCATGATATGAAATGCATAAGAGAATAAATCCAGATTTGGAAGTGAAGAATCCACTTTTGGTTGAAGTGGATGGATTTGACGGATAAAAAAGCAGTAAAAATAAGATTTATTTACCACAGACGAACTGCTAGACGAGGTTGAAAGGAGGCCGAGCAATTCAATCTCCCGCGCCCTAACTTGGTGGCGGAAGACACCTATGGCAGCAGCGGAGAGGATGAGGTCCGCAGCCGGCGTGAGGACGGTGTCAAAGAAGTCACGACAGCTAAGCGCTTCGTCTCCGGCGTCGACGCGAGCTAGCGGAGGCACTAGGGTTTATGCGAGGTGGCGAGGTGGAAGAACCGATATTGACCGCACGGGTGACTATTTATAAGAAGGAGGAGGGCGGCGCAGCGCAATTACGTACGTGCCCTTGGTGGTTCACATCTGAGAGACACGTGGCACGCATGCAACTCATTGAAAGTTGTTCCATGTTCTCACGCACGCCTGGATTGTCAGGTGGTCATTCCGGCTTCTCCAGTTTCCAGGCAATAAGGATACAACATTAAACATATTTAAATGTTTGTCAGTTTGTCCTCTGCAGACAAGGACTCAGAGAGACAATTGACAGTTTTCAATAGAATGCATATGATTTGGATAGATAGAGTTGAGGTAGAAGCACATAATAGGTTAGGGTCCGATCACATTCACTTAGATCAAGAATGAAGACATAGCTATAAGTGAATGTTGTAGAGGACAGAACGCAAATATATATATATATATATATATATATATATATATATATATATATATATATATATATATATATATATATATATATATATATATGAAGACCAACTCAACATTGCGAAGATAAACGTGAAGACAAAGCAATGTTGAAGACAAACCAGATGCAAAGACTATGCAACCACAACACCAAGAGAAACACTTCAATAAGAATTTGGTGGTGGCGTTACCCACCGTATAGGAAGTATTATCGTGGCGCTCCGAAGTCAAATTCCAAATGTATTCGCACTCAGAGGGTAAGTCTTCATTGATTGAAGATATACGTTACTTCCTGTGTTGCACATCTAAGTCGTCAACATGCATAAGCATTAGGATGTGTGTCCAATTACAGGACATTTGAGGATTCTAAGATATTTAGCTCACACCGTAACCTGCAAAACCTTTTCTCGTCCAAGGGCTTAGTGAAGATATGTGCCAATTGCTCTTCAGTGTTGACGTGAATGATATCAATATCTTCTTTGTTGACATGATCTCTGAGAAAGTGATGACGGATCTGAATGTGCTTTGTCTTCGAGTGCCAAACTGGATTCTTGGAAAGCTTGATGGCGCTTTCATTGTCGCAGGAGAGCGTACATTCTTCCTATTGATGACATAGTCCTTGAGAGTTTGCTTCATCCATAGAAGTTGAGCACAACACGATCCAGCAACAATGTATTCAGATTCAGCAGTGGAGACTGATACACAGTTCTGCTTCTTTGAAGACCAACATACAAGAGATCGTCCGAGAAAGTGACATGTTCTTGAAGTGGACTTGCGATCAACCTTGTCACCAACATAATGAGCATCAGAATATCCAGTCAGATCAAATGTTGAGCCCTTTGGATACCATATTCCTATCGTTGGGGTGTAAGCCAAATATCGAAGTATTCACTTCACCGCTAGGTGATGCGAGTCCTTTGGTGCCGCTTGGAATCGGGCACACATGCAAACACTAAGCATTATATCCGGCCTAGAATTCGATCTGATGAAATTTCAGCTCACCCATCATGGACATCTGATATTGCTCTTGCATCATGTGCCCAAACTCATCACTATATCTTTTGTCAGTGTAGCCGAAGATAATGTCATCCACATAGATTTGACGCACAAACAGTTCACCATCATATGTCTTCATGAAGAGTGTCAGATCTAGAAACCAGGTTTGAAGCCTTTGCTCTTCAGGAAGTCTTTGAGTGTGTCATACCAAGCGCGAGGAGCTAGTTTGAGGCCATACGGTGCCTTGTTGAGCTTGTATACCATATCAGGATGTTTTGGATCTTCAAACCCAGGTGGTTGTGCTACATACACTTCTTCTTCAATCTTGCCATTGAGAAAGGCACTTTTCACATCCATTTGGTACAGAAGGATGTTTTGATGGTTGGCATAGGCTAGCAGTATGCGAATGGCTTCAAGCCTTACCACATGAGCAAACGTTTCATCAAAGTCAATTCTTTCTACTTGAGTGTACCTTGAGCAACTAGACGAGGCTTGTTCCTGACCACTTGACCATGCTCATCTTGTTTGTTGCGATAGATCCATTTGGTGCCAATGATATTGTGCTTGCGAGGGTCAGGACACTTGACTAGTTCCCATACATTGTTCAGCTCGAACTGATGAAGCTCTTCTTGCATAGCTTGAATCCATTCAGGTTCCATAAAGGCTTCGGCAACTTTCTTGGGTTCAGATATAGAGACAAATGCGAAGTGCCCACAGAAATTTGCTAGTTGTGTTGCTCTTGAACGAGTGAGTGGACCAGGTGCATTGATGCTATCAATTATCTTCTCAATCTGTACTTCATTTCCAACACGGGGATGAACTGGGCGAAGATTTTGCTCTTGCGGATCATTGTCTTCAGGCTGAGTATTGTCTGTAGGTTGACTTGGTGCAATGATGAGTTCGTCATCAGTCTGAGCTTCCGAGGGTATGATTTCTCTAGTTCCCATGAGCTTGATAGATTCACTAGGAGGGACTCCATCTAACACATTTGGCAGGTGCTCTCTTTGCGAGCCGTTAGTCTCATCGAACCACACATCCACAGTTTCAACCACTTTGTAGTGAAAGAGGTTGAAGACTCTATAGGAGTGCGAATCCTTTCCGTATCCAAGCATGAAACCTTCATGTGCTTTCGGTGCAAATTTTGAAGTGTGATGTGGATCCTTGATCCAGCACCTAGCACCAAATACTCTGAAGTAACTGACGTTTGGCTTCTTACCAGTTAGCAGCTCATATGATGTCTTCTTTAGAAGCTTGTGAAGATAAACACGGTTGATGACATGGCAGGTAGTATCAATAGCTTCAGGCTAGAACCTCCTTGGAGTCTTGTACTCATCAAGCATCGTCCGAGCCATCTCAATGAGGGTTCGGTTCTTTCGCTCCATGATGCCATTCTGCTGAGGTATGTAAGGAGCTGAAAACTCATGAGTGATGCCCAATGTATCAAGATAAGTGTCGAGGCCGGTGTTCTTGAACTCTATGCCGTTGTCACTTCTGATGTGCTTGATCTTGACGCCATAGTTCGTCATGGCACGGTTGGTGAATCGTCTGAAGACATCCTGCACTTCAGTCTTGTAGAGGATTATATGTACCCATGTGTATCTTGAGTAATCATCAACAATGATGAAGCCATAGAGACAAGCAGTGGTAGTAAGAGTAGAGTAATGAGTAGGGCCGAATAAGTCCATGTGAAGCAGCTCGAAGGGTTGTGATGTCGTCCTGATTGTCTTTGAGGGATGCTTGGCCCTAGTCATCTTCCCAGCTTCACAAGCACCACACAGACGATCCTTCTTGAACTTGATGCCCTCAATCCCCACAACATGCTTCTTCTTCATGAGAGTGTACAAGTTCCTCATGCTAGCATGTCCTAGCCTCCAATGCCAGAGCCAGCACTCTGAAGCTTTTGCTAGAAGACATACTGCCAACTGTGGTCCTGCTGAGAAATCTACCATGTACAGATCATCTTTTCGATACCCTTCAAAGACTAGAGACTTGTCAGATTCCGTAAGCACAAGGCAACGATATTTTCCAAAAATCCCAATCATGTTCAAATCACAAAGCATTGAGACAGGCATTAAGTTGAAACCAAGGGATTCAACAAGCATCACTTTATCCATGTGCTGATCCTTTGAGTTTGCAACTCTACTCAAACCCAATACCTTGCTTTTACCAGTGTCAGCGAATGTGATGTGACTTTTGTCAGACGGGCGTAGAGTTGAATCCATCAGAAGACTTTGATCACCGGTCATATGGTTGGTGCAACCACTATCCATAATCCATTTTGAAGCCTTTGGTATCATATCCTACAGTACAGTTTGGGGGATAGGCTTCACCAAGAGAGTTGTGAAGCAGAAACATTTGACGAACTAGTGGAACATGAAAGTTCAGATCTTGGTTAGGATAGATAGGATGATTGTCAAGGAATCCTGGGGCGAAATACATAATAAGACCATTTGGAAATTTTATCTTGCGTTCCACAAGATGTCTAAGGTCCCCAGCATAAGCACCAGACGCCTTTGATTTCTGGCTGGAGACATTTCCGTGCAAAAGAGAGTTAAGTTTTCTTAACCACCCATATCTTCAGGGGTGGCTTAGAAGCAATGAGTCTAAGTGCAGCATCTAAGAACTTTGGCTTTGGTGCCATAGCAAATAGCCTTGCAGGAGGTGAATAATACTCATAAGAATAAGCAGAATAGTTCTTAGTCCTATGAATATAGTAGTTTGACGAAACACTCTCATATTCAAAAGAGTGAGTATGGTTTCCCTGCAAAACATTGGCGTTAGGGTGACTCAGGCAAGTCCTCTGTCTGTATGAAGCCTTTGGACCATATGAAGCCTTTGGTCCGGGAATTGTCTTCTTCCCGGGTGGTGTCATGATGACATTCACGGGAAGACTTTCAAGACAACTTTTGGGTACCCAGATCTTCTTAAGAGGCGGTCCATTCCTGCAGTTAGTACCAATGTACCTGGCAAACACTTCACCATTCTGATTCCTGAATAGTTTATAGTTTGCATCAAATGATTCATCAATAATAATTGGGTCAGCACAAGAGAAACCAGATAAGGTAGATGGATCCACTAAAGGTCCCTTAGCAGCAACCCATGTGGTTTTGGGGTACTGCTCAGGCATCTAGTAAGAACCATAAACATTCATTTTCCTCTCGAACCCAACACCCTCTTTCCTAGAGTCTCGATTCAGAATCTGCTTTTTGAGGACATCACATAGTGTCTGATGCCCTTTGAGACTTTTGTACATTCTTGTCTCAAGCAATGTCTTCAACCTGGCATTCCCATCAGCAATAGCAGTGGTATCCTTAGCAGAGGGGTTAGTTACCACATTAAAAGTTGAAGATATTGCAGCAGTAGCAACAATTGAACATTCAGAAACAGAGACAACATTATCACGCTCAAGACATTTTAGACATGGTGGTTCAAATTCTTCCTAAGCGAAACTGATCTGTTGAGCACGGAGTGACTCGTCCTCCTTTTGAAGATCTTCATGAGTCGATCTCAATTTCTCAAGCTCTTGCTTCCTTTGAAGATAATCATAGGAGAGCTTTTCATGAGAAGTTGAGAGCGTTTCGTGACGACTTTCAAGTTCCTGATACTTAACATGAAGATTTTTAATGGCTTCAATTAAGGATCGAGTTCGGGTCATTTCCGCGTCCAACAAGTCATCGCTTTTGTCTAACAACTTTTGAATATGTTCCATAGCATTCTGTTGTTTAGTTGCAATTTTAGCAAGTGTTTTGTAGCTAGGTTTAGATTCACATTCAGAGTCATCTTCACTTGATGTTTGAAAGTAAGCATCGCGTGAGTTTACCTTGGCACCACGTGCCATGAAGTAGAAGGTGGGAGCAGAGTCATCCTCATTCTTGGCATCATCGTTGTTGATGAGGCCATTGTCTTCAGTGTTGAAGATGGACTTGGCGACATATGCAGAAGCTAGAGCCAGGCTTGCTACTCCAGAATCAGATTCCTCTTCAGACTCCACCTTTGCCTCCTCATATGCAGACTCCTCCTCTGAATCCATCTCCTTGCCAACAAAATCACAACCCTTGCTTGATGAGCTCTTCTTGTGTGATGAAGACTTTGACGAAAACTTGGAAGATGACTTTGAGGATTTCTTCTTCTTCTTGTCATCAGAATCATATTCCTTGCTCTTCTTCTTCTTCTTTGTCTCATTGTCCCACTATGGACACTCAGAGATGTAGTGACCAGGTTTCTTGCACTTGTGGCAGGTTCTCTTCTTGGGATCACGTGATGAAGCTTCATCATTTCTAGAGCTGGATCTTGAAGACTTTCTGAAGTCTTTCTTCTTGGCAAACTTCTGGAACTTCTTCACAAGCATAGCAAGCTCTTTTCCAATGTCTTCAGGATCACCAGAACTGCAGTCAGATTCTTCTTTAGATTAGGAGACAGCCTTTGCCTTCAAAGCACGAGTACGGCCATAGTTGGGACCATAGATATCTCTTTTCTCAGATAGCTGGAACTCATGTGTGTTGAGCCTCTCAAGTATGTCAAACGGATCGAGAGTCTTGAAGTCAGGGCGTTCTTGAATCATCAGGGCCAGGGTGTCAAATGAGCTGTCAAGTGATCTCAGCAGTGTCTTCACGATTTCATGCTTGGTGATCTCAGTGGCGCAGAGAGCATGAAGCTCATTCGTGATATCAATGAGGCGATCAAATGTGAGATGGACATTCTCATTCTCATTTCTTTTGAAGTAGCTGAAGAGATTGCAAAGAACACTGATCCTTGAATCTCTCTGTGTTGAGACGCCTTTCTTGACCTTGAAGAGCCAGTCCCAGACTAGCTTTGCAGTATCCAGAGCACTCACACGACCATAGTGCCCTTTGGTCAGATGACCACAGATGATATTCTTGGCAGTTGAGTCCAGTTGGACAAACTTCTTGACATCAGCAGGAGTAACACCTTCACCGGTCTTGGGAACGCCGTTCTTGATGACATACCAAAGATCAACGTCAATGGCTTCAAGATGCATACGCATCTTATTCTTCCAGTAGGGGTAATCAGTGCCATCGAAGCAGGGCACGCAGCAGAGACCTTGATTATCCCTGAGTCGACATAGCTAAACTCCAGCTGGTTAAACCGAATCACACAAAACAAGGGAGCACCTTGCTCTGATACCAATTGAAAGTGCTAGTATTCGACTAGAGGGGGGGGGGGTGAATAGATGATTTTTATGAAAGTATTCAAAACATGAGTGCTTTGAAGACAAACAATAGAAATGAACCTATTGATATGCAGCGGAAGGTAGACTACACTAGACAGGCCATAGTCAAGTAAGCAATGTAGTGAAAGCACGAAGACTATCAGCAGCTAGGTAGTATGGATCAGGATGGAAGATAGTATGAAACCAAACAATACACAGTCTTCACATTGTGAAGTCAATCAGATCAGGCAAGAGGGCAAATACTACACAAAGACAAACTATAAGTAAATAGAGAGGAAGTATTGAACCAGTTGCTCGAAGAGGACAAGGGGTTTGTTGGAACAGTTCTAGTTGCTGTGACAACTGTACGTCTAGTTAGGGAGGCTGAGATTCAACTCAGAAGACCGCGTCTTCACCTTATTTCCCTTGAGATAAGAACACTTAGTCCTCGCCCAATCACTCTAGTAAGTCTTCAAGGGAGACTACCAAACCTTCATAGACTTCGTTCACCGGCAATGCACAATGACTCTTGGATGCTCAAAATGCGACGCCTAACCGGCTGTAGGGTTCACAGTCCTCAAGTGTAACAAGTCTTCAGATCACGCGGATAGAAAGACTTCAGTGATGCCTAACACTCTTTAGCTCTGGGTGTTTTGGGCTTTGTCCTCGCAAGGATTACTCTCTCAAATGCTACAGAGGTGGGTTGCTCTTAAAAGACAAAAGCCGTGTACTAAATCTGAGCAGCCACCAACTTATGGTGTAGGGGGTGGGCTATTTATAGCCAGGAGGCAACCTGGCCTGATTTGTTCGAAATGACCCTGGGTCACTAAGAAACTGACACGTGTCCAACGGTCAGATTTCAAACACACGTGGCAGGTTAGCTTGGGCTACAAGCAAAGCTGACTCATACAACTCTGGATAAGATTTTCTCTCATTGTCTTCACTAGAAGACATAGGATTTGGTTGAGCATCACTTCAGTCACTCTGACTTTGTTTACTTGGACTCCACTTAATAGTACGGTGGTTCCTATGACTCAACAAAGAAGAAAAGGAAACTACAAAACAACTATGTCTTTGCACTCCATAGTCTTCATGCGATGTCTTCTCTTGTCATAGTCTACAATGTGAATATCTTCACAGACCACCATTGTCTTCAATGTCTTCACCCATTTTTAGGGGTCATCTCTGGTAGGTAAACCGAATCAATATGGGACTACTACCTGTGTTATCCTGCAATTCTCACAAACACATTAGTCCCTCAATCAAGTTTGTCGTTAATACTCCAAAACCAACTAGGGGTGGCACTAGATGCACTTACAGCCACGTTGATCACGTATTTGGAGCCCCTACCCCTCTTTTGCTAGCTTGATTTTGTTGTGTTCTTCCCTAATTTCGAAAATCCCCACCAAAAATAGCCCCAATTGTTTTGTAATTTGTTGGTGTGATGAAGTTTTATTGGATTTGATCTACGGATTTTGTGTGCAGCAGGTAGATCTAGCTTTCCACCCTCTTTTCCCCTGTTTTCCATCCACAAAATCTTCCGAATTTTGCCTCGAATTTGACCTTTCCCCGTGGAGTCATCGAGTTCGTCCATGAATCCCGAGTCTGGATATCCGGCCCGTGACCCCCGGACATCCGGCCACCCCGGACATCTGGCCACCAAGCCCGAACATCTGGCCCGTGACAGCAACCACTCCATCCACCGCCCCGTTTCCCGCCTAAATTTTGCCAAATTTTGTTCGGGTGTCCACGTACACTTCCGCATACCACCATCACTTCCGCATTCCACCACCGTTTTCTGCAAGCTCCACCATTGCTTACCCGCTATCAACTCCGTCAATTTTGACACATTTTGGTGTTTGAGAATTTTAGTTGTGGTTCCCTTGTCCTATTGTGTTTCGGCTATATAGGTACGGTTCGACATCAACATCACCATTGCTCATCTTCGCCAAGGACTCGTCATCGCCAACAACCGTCCTCGCTTACAAATGACTACCTCGACGGTTCGACGACATCTTTGTCTATTCCTTTCCATTGCATTTATAACCACCATAGCCCAATTTTGTGTTGCTTTCCCATCGAGACTAGCCTTTGAGTATTGCCAGCAATGTGACTTGTGCACGTTAGTGATCATACTTCCCATAGCATATATACCATATCATCGTGGTGCATATCTTGGTACCATCTCTTGTGTCACAAAGTTGTCATCGCATACACAATTGCCATCTTGGTTCGTGAAGTTTTGCATGAGAAAGAGCTCAAAAGTGAAAGAGCCAAACAAGCTTTTAAGCAAAAGGGAAAGATAAGCAAAGAGCTTATATGCAAGAACCATAGCATCGTACTACATTAAGATTGTCATACCCAATTGTTGGTGTCAAAACCGGCGGATCTCGGGTAGGGGGTCTCGAACTGTGCGTCTAGGCAGATGGTAACAGGAGACAAGGGACACGATGTTTTACCTAGGTTCGGGCCCTCTTGATGGAGGTAAAACCCTACGTCCTGCTTGATTAATATTGATGATGTGTGTTACAAGAGTGGATCTACCACGAGATCAAGGAGGCTAAACCCTAGAAGCTAGCCTATGGTATGATTGTTGTTTGTCCTATGGACTAAAGCCATCTGGTTTATATAGGCACTGGAGAGGGCTAGGGTTACACAGAGTCGGTTACAATGGTATGAAATCTACATATCTGTATCGCCAAGCTTGCCTTCCACGCCAAGGAAAGTCCCATCCGGACACGGGACGAAGTCTTCAATCTTGTATCTTCATAGTCTTGGAGTCCGGCCGATGATGATAGTTCGGCTATCCGGACACCCCCTAGTCCGGAACTCCCTTACTAGCCCCTGAACCAGGCTTCAATGACGACGAGTCCGGCGCGCATGTTATCTTCGACATTGCAAGGCGGGTTCTTCCTCCGAATAATTTATAGAAGATTGTGAACACCAGGATAGTGTCCGGCTCTGCAAAATAAATCCCACATACCACTGTAGAGAGAATAATATTACACAAGTCCAATCTGCTGACGTATTTTGTGGCGTAACATCACTGCACTACCAAGCCTTCAAATTGTTTTTATTGTTCCACCTCAGTGCGTTTAGCGAGGCGGTTTCCTTGGCACGTCTTGTCAAAGCAGAGATCGTGTTCCCCTTATTCCGGGATTCCCATCAATACGGACATGGGTTACCCAACCGCGCCATTGATCGTGACGCTTGGGAGATAAGCGAGTTTTACCAGGCCTGTGGGGACACATGTTTTCGTCTGCCCATATAAGGGGATAAAGATCCAATCCTTTTACCTGCGCCTTCTTCCTCCTTGGCTTATCCATCTCCGTGAACTCGAGCTCCAGCGCCCAAGTCCGCACATCTCACCTCAACCTTCTCCAAATATGTCCGGAGCAGGAGGCAAGTGGATGGCCTCCTCCGTCACGGAGGGGCATATCCAGAAGCTGCGCAGTGCCGGATACTTGTCCAGCGACATCGCGCACCGGCTCCCCGACGAGGGAGAGCTCATTCCCACCCCCAGGCCCCATGAGAGGGTAGTATTCCTTCCCCATTTCCTCCACGGACTGGGCTTCCCACTTCATCCCTTTGTCCGGGGGCTCATGTTCTACTACGGCCTAGATTTCCATGATCTGGCCCCGAATTTTATCCTCAACATCTCGGCGTTTATCGTCGTGTGCGAGGCCTTCCTCTGCATCCAGCCCCATTTCGGCTTGTGGCTCAAGACCTTCAGTGTCAAGCCGAAGGTTGTGAAGGGCAGCCAAGCGGAGTGCGGAGGCGCCATGGTGGGCAGGATGTCCCACGTTACGTGGCTGGAGGGTACTTTCGTGGAAACCATTAAGGGGTGGCAATCGGGGTGGTTCTACATCACTGAGCCGCGTGACCCTGATTGGGCAGCGACCCCCGAATTTAGATCTGGCATCCCTACACGGCTCACCTCCTGGAAAGATAGTGGCCGGATCTGGGGGGATTCAGAGGAGCTGACCGGACTCCAAGCCTGTATCCAGAAGCTGGTGGACAAGAAGCTCAAGCTTGTCAATGTAGTCCAGGTCATGCTCATCCGCCGGATTCTCCCGTGCCAACGACGGGGCTTCAACATGTGGGAGTTCGATCCGGCGTAGCACCAGACTCTGAGCGGGCTCTTCGACACTATGTACGAAGATGTCTGGAAGGTGCTGTTCAAGGGCGCCGAGGCTCCCACATCCGCTACCGAGGATCTCGGATTCTGCTCGCAGCGTCCAGCTGACGAGGTAAGTGATTTTGCCACTTGTTTTCCATAGTTTGACTCTATGTGGGATCTAAACTCCCTTTACCTTTGACAGGACTGGCTGGCGAAGGCCGAACGGACTATCTGTCCGGCCCCATTGCCAGAGGACCGAGCAGACGCCCGCCTAACGGGGCTGCTGGCTCCGGCACCCCACGTGGTGCCGGAGAAGAAGGCCAAGAAGAAGGCCACGGGGACTCAAAAGAGTTCCCGTTTTCAGGTGCTATCGGATGATGAATCCGAGGCCGACTCCTCCCACCAAAGTGAGGAGGAGAAGAAGAAAGCCTCTCCCCTAGTGGGGGGAGGGAAGAAAAGGAAGGCCTCCCCAACAAGGGAGGCCGAAGGGTCCAAGAAGGAAAAAACTCTCCCCCCGGACTGCTCCGCCAGCGCCAGTGACAACGACGAGGACTGGCCTCCAAGGGCCAAGCCCCTGGCGAGATCGTAAGTATCCGTACTCCGGAATAACTTCAAGGTTTATATTTTTCGCCACATAATGTCTTTCTAATGCCGCATACAACCATGCAGTCCGCCTAAGGATGATCTTCCCGCTTCATTGAGTGGGTCCTTAGGTGCGTCGGATATGGATTCTCTTCCGACTGCCTCCACCCCCCGTGACACGGACGATGCCGAGGTGGGATCCCAGGAAGGGACCCACCAGGAGGAGAGGGCCCCGGAGGTGTCGCAGGACAACCTCCCGTACTCTGCACCGGACTCGGCCCCGAAACCCATAGTGGCTCCGGAGTCCGGCGGGCGACCCCTTCGCAAGAAGGGCAAGACCGTGACGCCGGCAGCCTTCATCCAACCGGAGGCGCCGGATAGCTTGCTGGAGGCGCTCAATGGCGCCTCCATCGAAGAGGAACACCGCACCGTTATGAGTGCGGTGATTCAGAAGGTGCAGCTCGCCAAGAGCGGGCTGACCGAAGCCTGCAGCAGCCTTCTAACAGGCTTTGAGGTAAGATATTCAATATGTATAAAATAGTACCGCATAGACAGTAGCCCCTGATGCTCGGTTCGGTGTTCGGAAAGAAAAGCCGGGCTGAGGATGTAAAAAGATATACACAGGAGTCATAATAAATATGTCAATATGGGATTGCAGGCTGCGCTGCTGACCTCTGCCACACTGACTGCGGAGGTCAATACTTTGAAGGAGAACCTCGAGCGGTCTGAGAATGAGCTCGGCCGTGCCAAGAAGCAGCTCGAGGACAAGGAAGGTGAGTAATACCTTATTAAAATTGTACCTTACAGAAAAGGATCTTGGTTGCAAAAGAATGACAAGGATAACGTGGGTATTGCAGGGGCCACTAACGAGGTGGCGACCCTAAAAGAGGCGGTGGCCGCGGCCGAACGCAATGCGGCCGCGGAGCGCACCGAGCGAGAGAAGCAGGAGGCGCGGGTGGCGGAGGTACAGCAAGAGCTCCAGGATCTCGTGAAAAAACATGAGAGCCTGGAGCGTGACTCGAATACTCGAGAGTCTGAGCTTGCAACGGCTCTTGAGAGTGCCAAAGCCGCTAAGGCCGAAGCCTACAAGGCCCTCCAGGAGATTGAGGCGGTGAAGAAAATAGCAGCGGGTAAGGCATTTTTCATGCAAAGTAAGCATGTGAGTGTTAATTACCTGTTGCTTACCCGAATTCGGAGCTCTCCAGGAGCGTTCGCAGATCTTCCTCGCAGCGTGTCCGATGCTGCCGCATTCTACCGGGCCGAGGAGGGGAGCTCGACGGAGAAGGTCTTCTGGTCTCAGTATGCTGAGGCCGAACATCCGGTGCCCCTTAGCGACCAGCTGAAGCAGCTGGTCGAGCTCCACAAGGCGGCCGAACAGGCCATGAAGGGCCTCATAGTTCGGCTGTGGCCTAAGGAGGCCATGCCTAGGAGCTACTTCGGCCTGGTGCGGCGGCTGGTGGATGCGTGCCCGTGGGTTGAAGTCATCAAGCACTCCGCCTGTATTGAGGGTGCCCGTCGGGCCCTTGCCCGCGCAAAGGTGCACTGGGGCAAGATGGATGCCCAGAAGCTTGTGACGGACCCGCCACCAGAGGGCAAGGAGCATCGCACGCCCGAGATGTATTATAAGAGTGTGCTGAAGGGCGCCCGCACTATTGCGGGGGAGTGCTCCAAAGATGTAATTTTTGAGTAGACTCGCATTTTGTTATCCTGTGCGCTGAAAACTTAGTTCATATGCGCTAAGCAACGCTTGTTAATTTAAAATATTACCTTCTGTGCAGCTGTTTATCAAATCTGAGAGATGGCAAGTCGTCGGCTTCAGCCCCCATGCCACGAGTGTTGGGGTGTTCGGGATAAACTTGAGCACTCTTGTTACCATTTTTGGGTCCATCTAGGGAGGCGCTCAACACAGCGAACAAGGCAACCGGACTTATAATGCTTGAACACTCTCACTTAGCCATAGAATTCTATAATTTTAAATTTCGGCGAAGCCCCTAGTCTTCGAAAGGCCGAATTTGGGGCGCTATCCACGCCTGGGCTGGACAAGATCCGGCTCTTCGCTCTAAGCGGCATAAGTCTTTAAGGACTCGCAAAAAACCTCTTCGAACAGCGACCGACTCTCGCTTCATCATGACGGTCAGTTTTAGCTTTCTCCACTTTGGCGTTAACCCAGCTCAACTGGGGCGCAATCGCAGTGGTTCTCCCAGTGCTACCTTAGCCGATACAACAGAACGTAAGGTACCAAAACATGGGAGCCGGGCAAACCCAACTATTGACCCAAGACATGATTCGGAGCCGATGCATATAGTGCTATAAGTTCGGGGTGCCGCACTTGTGAAAGTGTTCGGACTTATCACACCATGATGCGGGAAACATAAGCCCCTGGTGTATTTTAGCCATACCAAAGTGTACGGATGCGACATGCCATAAATGAACATATGTCTAAAAAGAAAGTGCAATTATAAGCAAAAAGGTGATGCATTGTTTTATTCAATAAGTGCTGCTATGAATGCAGAACGATACAAATAGTGCGATAAGCAAGGGATGGGACTGTTAAACATGTCCCCCTCCAGGGGTAGGCTGCGGATTGGTGTATAGAAATGCTCGTAATGGAGACGACCTGTATATTCGTTGTAGCCTTTATCCTTCCCTGGCTGTTGCATTGTGAGTTCGGCAGGTCTGCTGCCGGACAGGCCTCTGACGAACGGAGTCCTGTGGGTAAAAAATAAAAGGTAAAAAGAAAAAATAACGACACACTTGAGAGCCTTTGGTGTGGTTGAGCCGCAGTCTGGGCTTATCGTGGTCGTGCCCCTCTCCCCATGCCCATGGTATCTTCAGAGCGTAATGGTGTACGTGAAGGACCTGCTTTGACATTTTGCAGGGGCTAGGGTTGGGGCCGCACTGCTACGCGTGCTCGGAACGTGCCAGGTGGTCTTGTTGTAGGTTACTTCGGGCACGCTTAGCTATGTCCGGCCGCTTAACGGCCGGACTCGAGAATTGCCTTAAGAGGCTGCTTTGTACTTCTGCCGCGAGAGCCGCTGTATGTTCCTCCATTCGGAGAGAACGTTCAGTGTTTCCGTTGACCGTGATGACTCCTCGAGGGCCTGGCATCTTGAGCTTCAGGTATGCGTAGAGCGGCACTGCGTTGAACTTTGCAAACGCGGTACGTCCGAGCAAGGCGTGATAGCCGCTGCGGAACGGGACTATGTCAAAGATTAACTCCTCGCTTCGGAAGTTATCCAGGGATCCGAAGACCACTTCCAGTGTAACTGAGCCTGTACAATTGGCTTCTACACCTGGTATGACGCCTTTAAAGGTCGTCTTGGTAGGTTTAATCCTTGAGGGGTCTATGCCCATTTTGCGCACTATATCCTGATAGAGCAGGTTCAAGCTGCTGCCGCCGTCCATCCGGACTCTGGTGAGGTGAAATCCATCGACGATTGGGTCTAAGACCAATCCGGCGAATCCGCCATGGCGGATGCTGGTGGGGTGGTCCCTTCGGTCAAAAGTGATTGGGCAGGAGGACCATGGATTGAACTTTGGGGCGACTGGCTCCATCGCGTATACATCCCTGAGTGCACGCTTCTGCTCCCTTTTAGGTATGTGCGTTGCGTATATCATGTTCACCGTCCGCACCTGTGGGGGGAAACCCTTCTGTCCTCTATTGTTCGGCGGTCGGGTCTCTTCCTCGTCGTCGCTATGCAGCCCCTTGTCATTGTTTTCGGCAATTAACTTGCCCGCCTGCTTGAATACCCAACAGTCCCAATTGGTGTGGTTAGCTGGCTTTTCGGGGGTGCCGTGTATCTGGCACAAGCGGTCGAGTATTCGGTCCAAATTGGACGGACCCGGAGCAGTTCTTTTGAATGGCTTTTTCCACTGACCGGGTTTAGAGCCTCTGAATCCAGCATTGACTGCCGTATCCTCACTATTGTCGCCGTTGATGCGGCGCTTGTTTTTGTTACGACGCGACCTGCCATTTCGGTCCTTGAAATCTGGACTGCCAGAATGTTTGCTGAGGTTGTTGCTGCGTGCTAGCCAGCTATCCTCACCCGCGCAGAAGCGGGTCATGAGTGATGTGAGGGCTGCCATGGATTTCGGCTTTTCCTGTCCCAGGTGCTGGGCAAGCCACTCGTCACGGATGTTATGCTTGAAGGCCGCGAGGGCCTCCGCATCCGGACAGTCGACGATTTGGTTTTGCTTGGTTAAGAACCGTGTCCAGAATTGTCTGGCCGATTCGTCTGGCTGCTGAATTATGTGGCTTAGGTCATCAGCGTCTGGTGGTCGCACATACGTGCCTTGGAAGTTATTGAGGAATGCGGCTTCCAAGTCTTCCCAACTCCCAATTGACTCTGCTGGCAACCTGTTAAGCCAATGCCGGGCTGGTCCTTTAAGCTTGAGGGGGAGATATTTGATGGCGTGAAGATCGTCACCGCGAGCCATGTGGATGTGAATAAGATAGTCTTCGATCCAAACCGCGAGGTCTGTTGTGCCATCGTAAGATTCGATATTCACGGGTTTAAACCCTTCGGGGATTTGATGATCCATTACTTCATCTATGAAGCATAGTGGGTGTGCGGCGCCTCTGTACTAGGCAATATCACGACGGAGCTCAGAAGAACTTTGCCTGTTTTGTTCGACCCAGCCGGACTTATTGTGTCCCGCGCGACGGCTGTCGTCACGTACCGTGGGGCGCCCACGCGATCCATAGATCGATCTTGATTTTCTTGCCTTATCCTCCAATATATCTCGCAAGTCCGGAGCGTTCCCCTGTGGCCTTGTGCTTTTCGAGCGATGCCGGGGTACGGGTCTAGTGAAGGGCCTAGAGGCCTCTCTGTCGTGACCACGGGGTGGTCGGTCAGCCGTATTGTCTCCTGGTGATGCAGGTTCATATGCTTCCTCCTCTAATCAGGGGAGCAACTTGCGTTTAGGGTAGCTTTTGGAGGGGCGTTCGAGCTCATGCTCTTTGGCTGCGAGGACTTCAGTCCATCTGTCGGCTAGCAGATCTTGATCAGCTCTAAGCTGTTGCTGCTTTTTCTTGAGGCTGTTCGCCGTGGCCATAAGCCTGCGTTTAAAATGCTCTTGTTTGACAGGATCCTCAGGCACGACAAATTCATCGTCGTCGAGGCTTGCCTCGTCTCCGGAGGGAGGCATATAATCCTCTACCTCTTCTTCTGTCGCTCTTTCATGAGGCCTGGCGTCTTCGTCCTCCTACGCCGGATTTTGCTGGAGTGGGTTGTCTTTGGCGCTGTCCTGTGTATTATTATCTCCGGTGCCGGAATCTTCATTCTTGTTGTGGCGGGATTTAGAGCGGCGCCGCTGACGCCGGCGCTTGGGCTCTTTCTTGGAGGGGTCATCCTCCTTTGTTCCTTCGCCATTCCCATCCTTTGGGATATCCACCATGTATATGTCATATGATGGGGTGGCTTTCCAGTGCCCGGTCGGCGTTGGTTCTTGGTCATCTCCGGCATCGTCGTCCATGCCATCGATGTCTTCTGAGTCATAGTCTAGCATGTCGGTTAGATCGTCGACAGCGGCTACCAAGTGGGTGATGGGTGGGCTTTGAATTTTGTCGTTCGCATCCCAACCGTCCTGACCGCAGTCCGGCCAGGGCTCTCCTGATAACGAGAGATACTTTAGCGAACTCAAGATGTCGCTGAAAGGTGAGTGTTGAAAGATGTCCGCTGCGGTGAACTCCATGATTGGCGCCCAATAGGATTCGATCGGAGGGGGCGCGGGAGGTTCGGAGTCCGGCAAGGAGTCCGACACCTCGGAGTCACAAGCTTCATGAGGGACAAGGTTATTGTTCGGCTCTATCACCGTAGAGGTTGCAGTTCCCGAGGCGGTGTCTAGCCATCCGTCCTCGAGTGCGCAACCGGCTCCAAATTGAAGATCGGAGCGGGTTCGAGTGCGGCCTCCAGGGTACTGTCCGGCTGCAGAGCTAAATCATGCTTGCCGTGACAGTGTGGCACGCTCGGCTGTGGCTCAAATCCATCGAAGATAAGTCCCCACGGATGTCCGCCGTGAAGTTTAAACTTCCAAATCTGACCTGGCGGCCAGGAGCGTAGCTTTCAATCTGCTCCAGATGGCCAAGCGAGTTGGCCCGCAGTGCAAAGCCGCCGAATATGAAGATCTGTCCGGGGAGGAAGGTCTCACCCTGGACTGCATCGTTGATGATGATCGAAGAAGCCATCAAGCCTATTGGTGACGACACAGAGGAACTCTCAATGAAAGCACCAATGTCGGTGTCAAAACCGGCGGATCTCGGGTAGGGTTTTACCTCCATCAAGAGGGCCTGAACCTGGGTAAAACATCGTGTCCCTTGTCTCCTGTTACCATCCGCCTAGATGCATAGTTCGGGACGCCCTACCCGAGATCCGCCGGTTTTGACACCGACACCGATAATCTTGGATCATACCATCGGAATACCATACATATATCATACTTGGGATAGAAGTCGTTGCATTTTTGCTTAGTAGGTTGTGCACAAGTTTCGTATCCGCCTATTGTGTAATCGTGCTAGCGTCTCTCTAGTGTTGTCCAACAAGAGCATTTTCGTGGATTCCATATTTTGGCTCATTCCTTGGTTGCACGACCCCAGTTATCTATTTGCGTGTGTGTTTCGGTGTACCATATCTTGCTATTGGTCTACTTGTTGCATTTGCAAATTTGCGATCTTTTCCAACATTATTGAGGCTCACTAAAAATTGCATCAAATTTTGTGCCACCATCCTAACCGAGCTCCACCATAAGCTTTTACTTGTGTAGGTGTGAGAACCGACAAGAATTGGTACCAATTGTGTTATTTCCTTGTTACACATTTCAGTGATCACTGATCCATCTTCAACATCGGTCAAGGTACATTTGGTTTAAGTTCTTCTCTTTGTCCCACTCACATATTTGCTTGGAATGATGGATAGGCCAACTTCTTCTACCAACCCACTCTTCATCGAGCAAGATGATGACATGTCATCCTATGTCACCAAGAGCCACCTCTTTGATGCATAAAGAGCTCTGCATCAAGAAAAAAAAGCAATGAGTTACCGCATCGACAATCTCGCCACCGACTTGCGACTCTCCGAGCAACGAACAAGAGACTACTTCGACAACAAGCTCGACGCACACAAACAAGAGAACGATGCAAGAATGTAAGAGATTCATGCCTTGTTGGTAAACCTCTCTTCTACCACTCTGTATTACTCAAGACAGAGCCGCTCGAGTCGACACTCCGATGGCACCCTCTCTGGCTCAAGTACACCGACATCGAACACGCTACGTCGAGCGCCACGCCAAGACCGTCAAGCAACTCGCAATCCTGTACACTGCAATCATCCGCAAGAGCACTTCGACGAGCAAGCGCATTGTCATCGCCAAAACCAAGCTCCTCTTGCACAAGTACAAGAAAGGCAACGTCAACGTCACCAAGAGGAAGAGCGAGCGCGACAACACCAAGACGAACAAGATGCCGAGGCTCAACGTCTTCAACAACAACAACAACAACAACAACAACAACAACAACAACAACAACAACAACAACAACAACAACAACAACAACAACAACAACAACAACAACATGAAGCACAAGCACTTGAGGCGCAATGTGCCCTTCGAGAGTCAAGTCGGGCCATCACCAACCGCAACCGAGATAGGCGCAATCAAGAGGAAGCACTTCACGAAGAAATTCAAGAGTGAAACTATCAAGCAAGAGTGCATCGTCAAGTTCCTCAAGCTCCTCCACAAGCTCGACAAGCTCCTCCACAACCTCAAGTTCATCAAGAGCATGATGACTACGGAAACCCTCCATGCTAAGAGCAATATGAGGTTCAAAATCCTCCATTTCAAGGGCATCATCATCATCCCCGACCCCAACACAATGAAGAGCAATGCTACGGCAAGCTCAAGTTCACCATGCCAAAGTTCAATGGAAGCAATGATCCCGAAGAGTACCTTTCATGGGCATTGAAGGTCGAGACGATCTTTCGCTTGCACCATTATGAAGAAGAGAAGAAGATCGCCATGGCACCCCTTTAGTTCCAAGACTATGTGCTCATATGGTGGGAACAAGTCCTTGAGTGCCGTGAAGCAAGAGGTGAACCATCAATCACCACATGGGATCAAATGAAGGATGTCATGCGAGCATGCTTTGTGCCAACATACTACAACCGCGACCTCTTCAAGAAACTCCAACTCCTAAAGCAAGGAAAAAAGAGCGTTGAAGAATACTACAAGGAAATGGAGATTGCCATGATAAGAGCCAATGTCACGAAAGATGATGAACAAACTATGGCCCATTTCTTGAATGGCCTCAATCATCCCATCAAGAAGATTGCCGACTTCCAGCCCTACTCCAACCTCAATGAGCTCGTGCATCAATCTACCAAAGCGGATCGTCAAGTGCAAGATGACTTCAAGTATGCCAAGTACTCTTCGAAGAGCTACGGCTTCTCCAACTTCCAAGCTTCAATGACTCCAACATCTTCTACCCCAACCAAGCTATCTACAATCAATGACGATAAGTTGAGTTACAAGAAAATTTTGACAACCTCAAGTCATCCTCCTACTACAAGAAACTTCAAGCCGTGAGCTTCATCATCTACTCCAACCGATGAGACCATCAAGACAAGTTCCATCAAGTGTTTCACATGGAGCGGCCGAGGCCACAAGTCCTTTGAGTGCACCAACAAGCGCACCATGATCCTCAACGACGATAGAACCTATGGCTCCATGAGTGACGAGGAGATGGAAGCCCTTGAGCAATTGGCCATGCACCGACGCGTGAACAAAGATGAAGATGATCAAGTCTTTTGTGATGAGGATTCGTGCCCCACTCTCATTGTCTCCAAAGTCTTGAATCTTCAACATCAACAAGACGAAGACCAAAGATGCCACATCTTCCACACCAAGGCCAGCACCAATGGAAGGTCCGTCAAGGTGATCATCGTTGGAGGTAGTTGTCACAACTTGGAAAGTGAAGAACTATGCTCCAAGCTCCAATTGGTCAAGATGAAGCACCCGCACCCCTACAAGGTTCAATGGCTAAGCGACTCCGGCACTATCCAAGTCGAGCATACGGTGCAAGTTTTTTCAAGATAGGAGCATATGAAGACACTTTGGAGTGTGATGTCATCCCGATGTCCGTTTGCCACCTCCTTCTTGGTCTACCATGGCAATTTGACCGAGGTGTCATCCACAACGGGCGTACCAATCACTATAGCTTCAAGATGAAAGGAAAGGAGTATGTGCTATGACCTATGTCTCCAAGTCAAGTGATCATTGACAAGCAAGCCACCCATTGTGGAGAAAAGAGTGAGAGAGTGACCCACCCAAAAGAGAGTGAGCGCCACAAGACAAAATCGAGTGCCTCCATGATGAGCGACAAGAAAAACTTAGTCCTATTTGCCACCAAAAGAGAGATGAGAGAAGTGTGTGAGAACCCATCAAGTGTTATGCACTATGTCCTTGTGTGCAAGGACGAGGCACCAAAAACTAACACCTCTCATGATCTACCTTTAGTGTTGTCTTCTCTTTTGCAGGAATTTCAAGATGTTTTCCCCACCGAGCTACCTCCGGGTCTACTGATAACCCACAAGTATAGGGGATCACAACAATTTTTGAGGGTAGAGTATTCAACCCAAATTTATTGATTCGACACAAGGGGAGCCAAATAATATTCTCAAGTATTAGCAGCTGAGTTGTCAATTCAACCACACCTGAAAGACTTAATATCTGCAGCAAAGTGTTAAGTAGTAAAGTAGTATGGAATTAACGGTAACGGTGGCAACAAAGAAGTAACTAAGAAAAGATCAATATGTGAAAAGCTCGTAGGCAATGGATAAATGATGGATAATTATGTCGGATGCAATTCATCATGCAACAGTTATAACATAGGGTGACACAGAAGCTCCAGTTCATCAATGTAATGTAGGCATGTATTCCGAATATAGTCATACGTGCTTATGGAAAAGAACTTGCATGCCATCTTTTGTCCTACCCTCCCATGGCAGCAGGGTCGTATTGGAAACTATGGGATATTAAGGCCTCCTTTTAATAGAGTACCACACCAAAGCATTAGCACTTAGTGAATACATGAACTCCTCAAACTACGGTCATCACCGGGAAGTGTCCCAACTATTGTCACTAGGGGGTTTGCCGGATCATAACACATAGTAGGTGACTATAACTTGCAAGATAGGATCAAGAACTCACATATATTCATGAAAATATAATAGGTTCAGATCTGAAATCATGCCACTCGGGCGCTAGTGACAAGCATTAAGCATGGCAAAGTCATAGCAACATCAATCTTAGAACATAATGGATACTAGGGATCAAACCCTAACAAAACTAACTCGATTACATGGTAAATCTCATCCAACCCATCACCATCCAACAAGCCTGCGATGGGATTTTCCACGCACGACGGTGAGCATCATGAAATTGGTGATGGAGGATGGTTGATGATGACGATGGCGATGGATTCCCCTCTCCGGAGCCCCGAATGGACTCCAGATCAGCCCTCTCGAGGAAGAACAGGGCTTGGCGGCGGCTCCGTATCGTAAAATGTGATGAATCCTTCTCTCTAATTTTTTTCTCCCCAAACATGAATATATAGAGTTGGAGTTGAGGTCGGTGGAGGTCCAGGGGACCCACGAGGCAGGGGGCGTGCCCTGGGGGGTGGGGGTGGGCGCCCTGCACCCTCATGGACAGGGTGTGGGCCTCCTTCTATTGATTCTTTCGCCATTTTTTATTAATTCCAAAACGTGACTCCGTGGAGTTTCAGGTCATTCCAAGAACTTTTATTTCTGCACAAAAATAACACCATGGCAATTCTGCTGAGAAAAACGTCAGTCCTGGTTAGTTCCATTCAAATCATGCAAGTTAGAGTCCAAAACAAGGGCAAAAGTGTTTGGAAAAGTAGATATGTTGGAGACGTATCAACTCCCCCAAGCTTAAACCTTTGCTTGTCCTCAAGCAATTCAGTTGAAAACTGAAAGTGGTAAAGAAAAACTTTTACAAACTCTGTTTGGTCTTGTTGTTGCAAATATGTAAAGCCAACATTCAAGTTTTCAATAAAGATTATGAACTAACCACATTCACAATCATTTAGGTTTCACATTTACTCATATCAACGGCATAATCAACTAGCGAGCAATAATAATAAATCTCAGATGACAACACTTTCTCAAAATAATCATAATATGATATAACAAGATGGTATCTCGCTAGCCCTTTCTAAGACCGCAAAACATAAATGCAGAGCACCCCTGAAGGTCAAGGACTGACTAGACATTGTAATTCATGGCAAAAGAGATCCAGTCACAGTCATACTTAATGTAAATTAATAACAATGCATACAAATGACAGCGGTGCTCTCCAACTGGTGCTTTTTAATAAGAGGATGATGACTCAACATAAAAGTAAATAGATAGGCCCTTCGTAGAGGAAAGCAGGGATTTGCAGAGGTGCCAGAGCTCAAGTTTTGGAACAGAGATAAATAATATTTTGAGCGACATACTTTCATTTTCAACATAACAACCAAGAGATCTCGATATCTTCCATGCTACATACATTATAGGAGGTTTCCAAACAGAATGGTAAAGTTTATACTCCCCCACCACCAACGAGCACATTCTACGGCTGGTCCGAAACAACAGGTACCGTCCAACTAACAACAATCCTAGAGGAGTTTTGTTTGCAATTATTTTGATTTGATTTGAGCATGGGACTGGGCATCCCGCTTACTGGCTATTTTCTCGTGAATGATGAGCGGAGTCCACTCATCGTGAGAATAACCCACCTAGCATGGAAGATACAGACAACCCTAGTTGATACATGAGCTATTCGAGCATACAAAACAGAATTTCATTTGAAGGTTTACAGTTTGGCACATGCAAATTTACTTGGAACGGTAGGTAAATACCGCATCTAGGTAGGTATGGTGGACTCGTATGGAAGAAGTTTGGGGTTTATGGAAGTGGATGCACAAGCAATATTCTCGCTTAGTACAAGTGAAGGCTAGAAAGAGACTGGGAAGCGACCAACTAGAGAGCGACAACAATCATGACCATGCATTAAGATTAACCAACAATGAGTGCAAGCATGAGTAGGATATAAATCACCATGAACATAAATATCATGAAGGCTATGTTGCTTTTGTTTCAACTACATGCGTGAACATGTGCCAAGTCAAGCCACTCGAATCATTCATAGGAGGATACCACCCTACCATACCACATCACAACCATTTTAATAGCATGTAGGCACGCAAGGTAAACCATTATAAACTCCTAGCTAATTAAGCATGGCATGAATAACTATAAATCTCTAATTGTCATTGCAAACATGCTTCATTCATAATGGGCTGACTCAGGAACGACGAACTAATCATATTTACAAAAACAAGATAGGTCAAGTTCATACCAGCTTCTCTCATCTCAATCATTTCATCATATATCATCATTATTGCCTTTCACTTGCACGACCGAACGATGTGGTTAATAGTAATAGTGCACGTGCATTGGACTAAGCTGGAACCTGCAAACATTTAATTTAAAGGAGAAGACAAGGTAATATGGGCTCTTGGTTAGATCAGCCATAATGCATATGAGAGCCACTCATCAGTTTCATCGTGGTATTCTCCTCTAGACCCCAAAGAAAAGAAAAGAAATTCAAAGAAAAATAAAACTATTTACACGGGAAAGTTCCCAACAAGCAAAAGAAGAACGAGAAATATTTTTTGGTTTTCTTTTAGTTACTACTACTACAAGCATGGAAAGTAAACTAGCTAAAAACTACAACTATTTTTTTTGTTTTTCTCAAGGTTTTTCAAACACACAAGAAGAAAGCAAGAAAATAAAATAAACTAGCATGGATAGTACAATGAAAGAGTATGAATACCGACAATTAGAATGAGTGTGTGAACATGAATGCAATGTCGGTGAGAAATACATACTCCCCCAAGCTTAGACTTTTGGCCTAAGTTGGTCTATAACCATGGCTGGCCTGGTGAATATCCAAAGTTGTAGTTAGTGTTGTACTGAGATGCATCAGCTACTGCCTGAAGAGCTGCAGCCTGAAGGCGAGCAGCCTCCGTCTTCCTCTCATATTCATTTTCCTCCTCTCTGGTTATAAAATGTCTCCCATTTTCCTGAAAGTTAAAGAAAGTAGGGGCAGGAAGAGTAATATGGACAACACGCCGTCTGTCAAAGATTAGTCGGTACTGGAGGGACTGGTCGTTCCTCTTAAGGAACTGATGGTGAATCATAGCATTATAATCTAGAAAAGCAACTGGCAACTCAATATCATTTACATTTATGGGTACACCAAGATAATCAGCTAAACGAGTTGCATAAATTCCACCAAATAAATATCCATTTTTATCATTAAGATGTAACCTCCGTGCAACAATGGCTCCCAAGTTATATCGTTTATCACCTAATGATACATTTCCAACGTATCTACCTTTTATCACGCTTTTCCTCTTGTTTTGGACACTAATTTGCATGATTTGAATGAAACTAACCCCAGACTGATGCTGTTTTCAGCAGAACTACCATGGTGTTGTTTTTGTGCAGAAATAAAAGTTCTCGGAATGGACGAAACTTTGTGAGGATTTTTTATATCAATAATAAGAATCTCTAGATCCAAGACCTTCCGGAGAGGGGCACCTGGGTGGGCACAACCCACCAGGGCACACCCCCCTCTCCTGGCGCGCACAGGTGGGTTGTACCCACCTGGTGGCCCCGCAGACAACCCCCTTGATACTATAAAATCACATATTTCCAGAAAACAATCAGGGAGAAAGAATTATCGCGTTCCACAAGATGGAGTCGCCTCCAAGCCCTATTCTTCCTTGGGAGGGAAGATCTGGAGTCTGTTTGGGGCTCCAGAGAGGGGGATCTTCGTTCTTCGTCATCACCAACCCATCTCCATCGCCAATTCCATGACGCTCCCCACCGGGAGTGAGTAATTCCTTCGTAGGCTCGCTGGTCGGTGAGGAGTTGGATGAGATTCATCATGTAATCGAGTTAGTTTTGTTAGGGCATGATCCTTAGTATCCACTATGTTCTTAGATTGATGTTGCTATGCTTAATGTTTGTCACTTTGGGCCTGGGTGCCATGAACTCAGATCTGAACCGTTTATGAATTCATCATTATATCCATGTTTTAGATCCGATCTTGCAAGTGATAGTCACCTATTACGGTTATGATGCGACAACCCCGGAGTGACAACTACCGGGCCCACTCTTGGGGATGATCGTAGTTTGAGGAGTTCATGTATTCACTTTGTGTCAATGCTTTGTTCCGGTTCTCTATTAAAAGGAGGTATCAATATCCCTGAGTTCCCAATATGGACCCGGCTGCCACGGGAGGGTAGGACAAAAGATGTCATGCAAGTTTTTTTAATAAAGCATGTATGAGTATTTACGGAATACATGCCTACATTATATCGATGAATTGGAGCTAGTGCCGTATTGTCCTAGGTTATAACTGTCACATGATGAATATAATCCAACAAGTCACTGATCCAATGCCTACGAATTTATCTTATATTGTTTTTGCTAAGTTACTACTGTTGCTGCTACTGTCACACTTGCTACAAAATACTGCTATCATTGTTACTGTTACTATTGCTGTTGTCGCTACTATCAAAACTATCATATTACTGTGCTACTGATCACTTTGCTGCAGGTAATTAATTTCCGGGTGTGGTTGAATTGACAACTTAGCTGCTAATACCTTCAAATATTCTTTGGCTCCCCTTGTGTCGAATCTATAAATTTGGGTTGAATACTCTACCCTCGAAAACTGTTGCGATCCCCTATACTTATGGGTTATCACCTCATATCACGCTCTTGAGGACACTAAGATCTGGGACGCACATGTGACAAAGATCATCTTTACCGTTAATGCATCTATCTATAAAGAGAGCAAAGTAATGTATGAAAGGAAAATGAATGCTCCCTATGGTAGCTTATGTGATATCTCTGGTTTCTCCCACAGTGATATTAGAAAGAAAAACATTATATTCAGATTTGCGAGGTTCACTAAAGACGCCCCACTATGGGATTTTACAAGCAGTGTTAAAATCTTCAAGGTCCATGGTATATGATTTATCATAGAGGTCAAATATAACAGTGTGAGTGTTGCGCTTAGATGAAAAGTTAAACCTCTGCACAAAGGAATCACTGAGGTGATAGTACTGGCGGCACTTATCTGATATGAAGTCTTCAAGATCAGCATTATGCACATACTCATCAAATTCATCCTTGAAGCTGGCTTGGATCATAAATTCGTCTGACGGTCATTCACAAGGCCGCACTGGAGCTTCTCTTTGTGGTTCAAGGTCCGGCTCACGTATCGCGAGCCTCGTTGCTTGCTTCCTTGAAGAACCACCTTGGTACATTTTCCTAAACATTTTTCTTCCTCTGAAAAATTTCTGAAATTTTTAGTGACTCAAAATAAAAGTGAACCAAACTCAACAAGATTTATAGCAACTACTCCCACAAGTTCCTAGAGACTATATCATGCATTAAAACGAATTTGGACCATATAAATTTGACATGCAAGCTAAAAAATAGGGTCACCTCAGCAGCAAAAAATTGCAATATATAAAGCACTAGAACAAAAACTAATTAGACCATTCAAGGAGTCACACACTGAAGAACAATCCCCCAAAGCAGTTTTGTGAAGCTTTGAGCAAGGAGATAAAAAATGGTAGCAAAACGAGCAAGAACGCGAGTTTGAGCTACAAGATGATTTTTTCTAGAGGAAGATAAAGTGTGTGGGTACTGGAATAAGTGGAGGGGGCCACATGAGACCCACGAGGCAAGGGGCGCGCCCTCCACCCTCGTGACCAAATGGTGGGTCCCCCTGGTGTGTTCTAAGTGCCAGAAATTCTCAAATATTCTACAAAAAATCATACTCAATTTTCAAGGCATTTGGAGAACTTTTATTTTCGGAGTATTTTTTTATTGCAAAGATAATTCAGAAAATAGACAGAAAATACTATTTTTGCTTTATTTGAACTAAATAACAGAAAGTAAAAGGAGGGTACAGAAGGTTGTGCTTTCTAACGTCATCCATCTCATGCTCATCAAAAGGAATCTACTAACAAGGTTGATCAAGTCTTGTTAACAAACTTCTTCCGAATAACATGAAACCAGAGAATTTTCGAATAATACTAGGTTACCTCAACGGGGATATGCATGTCCCCAACAATAACAATATGATATTTCTTTTTGATAGTAGGAAGAGGGAATTCAAAACCTCCAATATTAGTAGTTGAAAATTTTCCAATAGAATTGATACTATGAACTTGAGGTTGTTTCTTCGGAAAGTGTACCATATGCTCATTACCATTAACATGAAAATTGACATTGCCTTTGTTGCAATCAATAACATCCCCTACAGTATTCAAAAAGGGTCTACCAAGGATGATCGACTTACTTTCATCCTCGGGAATATCAAGAATAACAAATTCTGTTAAAATGGTAACATTTGCAACCACAATAGGCACATCCTCACAAATACCGATAAGCATAGAAGTTGATTTATCGGCCATTTGCAAAGAGATTTCAGTATGTGTCAAATTATTCAAATCAAGTCTACGATACAAAAAGAAATGCATAACACTAAAACCGGCTCCAAGATCACATAAAGCAGTTTTAACATAGTTTCTTTTAATGGAGCATCATATAGTTGGTACTCCTGGATCTCCAAGTTTCTTTGGTATTCCACCGTTAAAAGTATAATTAGCAAGCATGGTGGAAATTTCGGCCTCCTGTATGTTTCTTTTATTTGTAACAATATCTTTCATATACTTAGCATAATGATTCATTTTAAGCATATCAGTCAAACACATACGCAAAAAGATAGGTATAATCATTTTAGCAAAGCGCTCAAAATCCTCATCATCCTTTTTCTTGGATGGATTAGGAGGAAAAGGCAAGGTTTTCTGAACCCATGGTTCTCTTTCTTTACCATGCTTCCTAGCAACGAAGTCTCTCTTATCATAACGTTGATTCTTTGATTGTGGGTTATCAAGATCAACAATAGGTTCAATTTCTGCATCATTGTTATTACTAGGTTGCACTACAAAAAAAAAGACACATCCTTGACATTTTGGGCTGAACGAATTTTTTTCCTGTCATACTTATGACACTTCTATGTCAATAATTGTGACAAAACCTGGTATCATCATAGATGTGGTGGGATCCTACTTCTATGACAAAAAATCATGACAGAAAATGGGCTTTTCGTCCTAGGCGGGCTGGAGACGCAGCTGCATGACATTCTTTGGGCCGTGCATGACAGAAAAAAACCATGGGAGAAGTGAGGGCGAGGAAAATATCAGGGAGTTCCCAGTTACGGTGGGTGGTCCGGGGCCGAGTGATGCACGTTTCTCTCGTACACGTTTGTGCGTGGGTGCGAGGCATTGGGCTCTAACTAAACCCGAGCGAGGCGTCGCCTAACTGAACCCGAGCGATTGCACTGCAGGCTATGCATTACTGAACCTGAGCGATCGATTGATGGCTATTAACTGAACCTGATCGAGCGATTCCTTCGTTACTGCTGCTAACTGAAGCCGGTTGATGCTGCCTCTAGATGAATAGTGAGCACTGTTGGGGGGGGGGGTTGGATGAACAGTCCCGGGTGGGGGTTGGATGAACAGGACCCCATGGTGTTGCCGCTGAATGAACAGGACCCTGATTGATCGAGCCGGTTGGGTGTGGATGAGCGGGACCCCATGGAGGGCTGGATGAACAGGACCCTGTGGAGGGAAGGTGTCAGATTTCGGGTTCCGGCAGACCCTCAAGGTTCGAACTCTGGGGTGCACTCGGAGATCACCCTTCTACCCACTCACGTCTCATCGCCTCGCAAAGGACCTAGGCTACACGAAGAACCACACAAGGGACGCAAGGTTTATACTGGTTCAGGCCACCATTGTGGTGTAATACCCTACTCCAGTGTGTGGTGTGTGGATTGCCTCAGGGGCTGATGATGAGCAATACAAGGGAAGAACAGCCTCACGAGGAGAGGAGTTCTTGTGTTGGTGGTTCTGGCAAGGGTTCGATTGGCTGATCCCAGATGCCCTGCCTTGAGAATGGCTAGTCCTATTTATAGAGCGAGGCCATGGTCCTTCTCACATCCCTAGCTTCTGGTGCTGCCTAGTGTTTGCATCTTGCTTGCTTCATGTTTAACTTTCATGGAAACTTGAAATTGGGATTGCCTAAACCCTAGCACCAAATGAATTCAACTAGGTTCAACTAAAATATTTATAGTGAGTCCAAATGTCTTTCAAAAATGTTCATCATTTCTGGAAAATGCTGGAGACATAACCAGGGGTGTTGCACATTTTTTCCATGATATATTTGGGCTCTGAATTAAATCTTATAGTATTTGCATTTGGGCATTTAAATGCTATTAAATATTTTAAATGCTCAAATAATCATAAAATAAAAAGTTACTGTTGGATATATTCCAAACAATAGTCATGATTAGTTTCATGATTTTTGGATAAGCCCTGACATTTTTAATAAAGCCCAGAAGTTACAGAAAAATAGAAAAGAGAAAAACAGAAAGCAGAGGGAGAGGGTTTTACCTGGCGCTCACCTCGCCTGGCCCAGCACGGCCCAGCCCACTGGCCTGTGCCAGTCGTCGTTGTCCTCCCGCCAGTCGGACAGGGCGCGTGCCCGGCGCGCGCGTGCGCTCCGCGCGCCACGCGAGCTCCCTGCCTGCTTCCGTCCCCGCCGCCCTCAATGCCTCCGCGAATGCCACGCAGCCTCCCCGACCGCCCCTCACTCACTCTCGAGCTCTTTCCCTCCTCTGCTCTCTCTCCCTCTCATGCCCGAGCGCAGCCGTCGCCGCCGCCCGTCGTTGGCGTGACGACCGGCCACCCCACGTCTCACCGACGCGCCCAGAAGCTCCGCAACGTCGTCCTCGACCCCCTCACCGAGCCACGCCCCGCCGGACGCCCTCGGATGCCGACCACGCCGTCTTCTTCAACCTCGGTCCGCCGAGATCGCCATCGCCGCCCCGCTTGCTCCGGCCCCTCCCCGAGCTTGCCGTTCGCCTCGACGCAACCGCAGTGAGCTCCTTCCCCTGATTCCCTTCTCCGCTCCCTCTCTCGCACTCCGTAGCTGCTGCACCGCGTTCACCCGCATGCGCTGCCACCTGCGTTCGTCGCCGGTGACGCTCCGGTGACCATTTGGT
This sequence comes from Triticum aestivum, assembly GCF_018294505.1. Taxonomy (NCBI): domain Eukaryota; kingdom Viridiplantae; phylum Streptophyta; class Magnoliopsida; order Poales; family Poaceae; genus Triticum; species Triticum aestivum. The sequence goes on along the minus strand of NC_057801.1, from coordinate 103,846,598 downwards.
CCCGGGCGTGCGCCCAACATGCTCACCGTCGCGCGTAGTGTCTTCCCAGCGCCACGTTGCGCTCGTTTGCACACCGCAGCGCCAGTCCCGCGAACACCCGAACTCCGGCCGCCGCAAAGCTCGACGTCGCCGTCGTTTCGGACCACCCCAGCTGCTGCTTCTTACACCGTTAGATGCGCGAGATCTCCAGCTACGCATAGAGCTCCTTCGCCGCTCTTTTGGTCGCCCGAACAACGTTTCCGAAGCCCTCCGCCGTCTCTGTCGTCGTCATCGACGAGCCGTTGGCCGGGTCCGGCGGGTTTGACCCCGCTTGACCGGGGTTTGACCAATCACTATTAACATGCTTCCAGGAATGATGGCCAAAGTCATCACACTAGGACACAGAACATGGCTAGATTACTAGGTGATACTCTAGACATCTAGGGTCATAATAATAGCTCCAACATATACGTTGAGGCAATAGAGTACCTCAACTCACCGTTTAGTGTGGTTAACCTGGCCAGAAAGGACATCGAAACAGAGGGAAGGATTTTGCAAATGCTTCAGACTATTTAGAAACCTGGGATGACTCGGACAGCATAACGGCTGTAAATGCTCGAAAAGGTTTTGAGACATCTTGAAAAGTGGTGGCATAACCACTCGATCATCATAATATCAAGGTTCTGAGATCAACTATGAATACACGGAAACTGTAGGAACTGAATAGAGACCTCAATCCATCAATCCTATAAGTCTACGGATTAGTAACACGTGATCCTAATAGAAAGATGAGAAGCCTAGTTCCTTAACCCCGTAGGAAAGATAAGATGACTCGGATCAGAGGGCATCAGGTATAAGGAGTAAAAAGAGCCTTACGGTCCATCTCACAATCAATTCCCTTATATAACTAAAGAATTTCTAGACTCGACTTCGACCAGTTTGGCTTGGTAAACCTACAGGCAGTCAAGCTCTGATACCAAAGCTGTCAGGACCCCGACTCAATGCCACATCGATCTAGCATGTAACACCTCATATCACTTTGTAGCCTCACGCACGGTATCCCCACGGTGCTGAAAATAAACCCCACCATCCCCTTTGTTGAAAATGATGCATATGTAGTTAGTTCTGATGTAAGTCTTGCTGGGTACATTTGTACTCACGTTTGCCTTTTTTATGTTTTTGCAGAGAGACTTCAGTCTCACTAGTAGTTCCACGTGGACTTCGATGTTTAGCTTGTTACCTCAGCTACGATCTTGTGCCCTCGGCAGGATCTGGTAGATAGTCAGGCTTTTCAGCCTTTTTCATTTATAGATGTCTGTACTCAGACATGTTAAGCTTCCGCTTGTCCTTTGACTTGTATGCTCTGAATGCTGGGTCGAGAGACCCATGTTTGTAATATCTCGCTCCTCGGAGCCTATTGAATAAATACTTGAGTTGTAGAGTCATGTTGTGATGCCATGTTGTATTTGCACATATCGAGCATATTGTGTGTATGTTATTGAAATGCTTGGTATGTGTGGGATCTGACTATCTAGTTGTTTATCCTTAGTAGCCTCTCTTACTGGGAAATGTCTCCTAGTGCTTCCACTGAGCCATGGTAGCTTGCTACTGCTCCGGAACACTTAGGCTGGACGGCATGTGTCCTTCTTCGTTCCTGTGTCTGTCCCTTCGGGGAAATGTCACGCGATGAATACCGGAGTCCTATTAGCCCGCTATAGCCCAGTTCACTGGAGTCCTGTTAGCCCAGTGCTACAGCCTGGATTCACTCGCTGATGACCGACACGTTCGATGCTGGGTCATGGATGCCTGTCCCTATAAGTATGTGCCACTTTGGGTTTACGACTAGCCATCTCAGCCCGGGCTCCTTATCATATGGATGCTAGCGACACTGTCATATATGTGTGCCAAAAGGCGTAAACGGTCCCGGGCATAGGTAAGGAGACACCCGTGGGGATACCGTGCGTGAGGCCGCAAAGTGATATGAGGTGTTACATGCTAGATCGATGTGGCATTGAGTCGGGGTCCTGACAGTCCTCTTCCCAAATATTGAGCGGGAAGGGCGCCAACAATTGGCCATTTTGAAGGGGAACATCTAGTACACTTATCCTGACTAAAGTTGGTCCTCGCCTGCCAAAGACTCTGACGATGACGCCTTCCTGGGCTCCACGATGACCTCCATCCTGCCGTTCTGCTGGTCTTGGTCTTGTTGCACCGAAATGGTAGCCTTTGCTTGATACCTTGGCATGCGCTTGCCCCCTTTGGACCAAAGAGGAAGCGAGGACACTGCGCAGGCCGGCGCCCGCCTGGCTTCGGTCATCATGGCTTGCGTCACATGCACCTCGTGAGGTACCCCTCCTTGTTCTCTCCGCCTCCTCGTGAGCCAGCCTGACGAGGCTTTGCCTGAGGAAGCTTCCTGTCGTCCGCCCCGCGAGACTTGGCCCCTCGCGAGGGTCTTGAGCTTGTGTTGACGAAGATGGGCCATACTGGGCCACTCCTTGAGCCACGCTGTAGGCCGCAGGCAGGCAAGTCTGGGTACACCCGTTCCCAGAATGCCGACAGTAGCCCCCGGGCTCAAGGCGCGCCCGGACTTGGCTTAGCAGAGAAGCGAAGGGGCAAGTGCGAAGCGCCGTGGGCCCCAACAGCCTATCGCCTCGGGCGTCATGTGGTGGTTGATTGGACGTGGGCGTCCCTGCTTCCCCATGATGCCTCGGCAACTGCACGACTTGACAAGTCCCTGCATGCAAAACGGGTCATGATTACCTATGATCATGGAGGCCGATGGTTGGCCTCCTCCGGCTATATGTACGGAACGGCGCGAGCCCTTCCAGTCCATCCTTTCCTGCTACTCTCTTTCCTCTTCTTTCTGGCTACTCGCCATCCCCATGGCTCCGCCGAAGAGGTTCTCGGTCGTGGAGAAGGGAAAGGCTCGTCAAGAAGGGCCCGACTCTTCTCCGACCAAGCGTGGCCGGGGCCGCCCTCGCAAGCATCCTACGGCCCCCCCGGGTGGCTTCCCGTGGTTGTGGGGGCGGTCCTCTATGCGGTGATGAGCGCCCGGCTGCTGATGGGAGGTACACTGTGGCTGTGCGACCCCCGAGGCCGCGCTTCCGCTCGGCGGAGGTGCTGCCGGAGTTCGTCGTGTGGTTGGCGGACCCGACCAACACCTGGCTCCAGCTCCCCCGCTTCTTTATAGGTGAACTCCCGGCTGGCGCTCCAGGCGGCCTCTGGCTTCAGGCGGATGGTTGCTGCAGCAGGGCCTCCTGGGCTTCACTGGAGGTCTCCGTCGCTGGGGAGGCGGCCCTGACCCGCGGCTGGAAGACGTTTGCCTGCGCGCGCGGCCTGAGCCGACGGTGCACCCTGCACTTCAAGTTCGACGGCGATGCCACCCTCTACGTGAGGGTGTTCGGGGAAGACGGCCGCGGTGCTGGGTGCTGCCCCGAAGACGATGACCGCGACCGTGAGCCCAGCCCCGGCGCTGATCAGGATGAAGTCGACGACAGGTGCGCGGTCAGCGGTGCCCGGGGCCCGCCAAGCTTTGGTGACTCTCCTTCAGACGGCAACTCCTCCAGCGGTGGCCGCGATCAGCCCCCGCACCGTCGCGCCCACCTGGGTGAAGGCAGTGGGTCGGCCCACCGCCGCGCCCCGGTGAAGCGGGAGATGGGATCCAGCTGAGCCCCGGAGGTAGGACGAGCCCCCGCCGCGAGCTGGTGCCGAGCAAGTCACGCATGTTTTGTTTTTCTTCCTTCCCTGCGCAAAAGAAGGTAGTCTGGGCCCCTATGGGGGCGTGTTGAACTGTTGCTGTTAATTATCGTGATGTTTCTGCTATTTCTGCGCTATGTTTTCGTGCCGCGTGCTCAGTGAGATGGATTACATCATGTCTCATGGGACATGAAAGATCATTGATCGTCCTTATGGGTGTAAAACTATAGGATGTAAGTGAGTGGTCAAGAAAAAAGTTAGATGATACTATTGAAAAGTTGAAGGCTCGGCTTGTAGCCAAGGGTTATAACCAAAAGGAAGCCAAACATTTATTTGATACTGATGTACTTGTGATCGGATTGACCACCATTTGAGCACTACTCTCATTCCTCCCCCAAACAATCTAATTGTTCATCAAATGGATGTTAAGATATCTTTACTAGATGCAGGGTTGGAGGAGGAAATTTACATAAAAAAATGCTTCCTCTATTCTAGGAAGTTGTTGGCCCCCAATTGCGGAGGTTTATAGGTAAGCATCAGTTTCCCTAAGGTGGGCGACCTTAAAGTTTATTTAACTAGTATGAGTGCTTGAACAATAAGCACTAGTCAATATTTGCACACAACTACAACACTTGTATTGGTCCCTAACAAAACCATTGATATTGTCAGTCTCACTAGTCTTGCTAGTTATAAGGGTTAATGTAACTTGTGGTAGGAAGTGTTAATTGCAGTGGAAAGAGTAATCTTTCAGATTGTAAATGAGAAATAAAAGAGTTGATTGAGGTTGAAAGCAATAAGGATGAAAGATTCAGATCCATAATTTGACTCGTGGCATCTCTCCATCAAACATAACATGGTGCGGCGAATAAATTATAGTTTTGTATCGATTAAATTATAGTTTTGTAACTATGAGTATGCATGACATACTTTCATAGACATTACATCTATAAATCTGTGTTGTAGTCCAACTGCTATCTATAGATATTACTCTATCGAAGACGCTATCCAACATGCATCTCAATGGCATTAAGTAAAATAGAGCATTACATTAATTAATAAGCATGATGGTATGATGTAGATAATATATTGCCTTTACCCCATGTTCTTCAACGGAAAAAAAATACTCATCAATATTTTTCTCGTTAATTAGTGACAACAACACAATACAAACCTGTTCCACTTTCTGCCACTGCAGTTGGTTACTTGCAAGACTGAACTCAATTAACACACACAACTCCCTCTTAAAGATCGTTCATATAAACATGGTTAATATAAGACTAGTAGATTAGAGAGCATATATGTCTACAAATTATGTAGCAAAAACTCATAAGAATCCATGAATGAAACATGTATAGATCTGATCATAAAGTGAAAATTTATCACACCACAACGAAGACACTACTATCTCCGTCCTGGTTTATTGGTCCTTTTCACATTTTGTGCAAAAATTTGACCATAAATTTAACTGATAAAATGTTAACGCATATCATTGAAATTATGTCATTGGACACTACTATCTCCGACATGGGGCTCACCGCCCCCTAGGTGAGCCTAGGTGCCTTTGGCTCAGTCCTATGTCAAAATTTGTAGCATGTTTTTCCATTTTTGATCCCTGGAAACCATTTTTAAAATAAAAAGACAAGTAACACTTGACACTAAATTAATATGTTAGTCCATAAAAATGATACAATAAATTGGTGCCAAAATGGTTGAATTATATAAATATAGAATGAACATGCAAAAATTATAGATACATATGGGATGTATCAAACAGCCTGATGGTCTTGTAGTGAATGGTCATTAAAAAAAAGGTGTGCAAGTCGTTGAAATCTTTGTATGGCTTGAAATAAGCACATAAGCAATAACACATGAAGTTTGAAAGAACTTTAACATCATCAGGCGTTGTTGCCAATGAATCCAACAAATGTGTGTACAATTGCTATGATGGAGGTGAAGGAGTTAAATTGTGTTTGCATGTTGATGACATACTTATATTTGCGACAAATCTCAATGTAATTGATGAAGTGAATGTTTTTCTATATCATAACTTTTGAGATGAAAGACCTTGGAGTAGCCAATGTGTGAACATCAAACTTTTGAGCTGATGGTGGTGGGATCACTTTGTTGCAGTCTCACTATGTGGAGAAAGGTTCTGAGTCGCTTCAAATACTTAGATAGTAAACCTTCTTAAACACCTTATGACCCAGGTGTATTGATTCGAGAGAATGAAAGAGAAACAAAGGATCAAATGAGATATTCTCAAGTCATCGGCTCGCTCATGTATTTAGCTGGCGCTACGAGGCCTAACATTGAGTTTGTCGTTAGCAAACTAAGCCGGTTCATTGCAAACGTAGGATATGTTCATTGTCATGCTCTTGAGAGGGTACTGCCTTATTTGAAAGGTACCATGAGTTATGGACTTCGCTATATCGGTTACCTAAGTTTATTGGAGGGTTATAGTGATGCGAAATGGATATCTGATGCTTATGAGCTTAAAATCACAAGTGGTTATGTATTCACACTTGGTGGTGGTGATGTTTCCTGTAAGTTTTGCATGCAGACCATGTTAATCAGGTCAACAATGGAAGCAGAACTCGCAGCATTACACACAACCATTGTTGAAGCAGAGTGACTTCATGAGTTTTTGATGGACTTGATGGTGGTTGCAAAATCAATATCGGCCACCCTAATATCATGGACATCTCAACCAGACAAGCTTGTCGGAGGAAAAACCAGACATGGAGAACCAGATGCGGGTAGGCACCATCTTTCACACGCCTTTCCATCATTCGAAGAAGCACCGCCGATACGAGGGTGAGACGGAAAGGCCCTATTTCATGCCGACGGCGATGCCATCGTCTCGATAAGCCCTAACTTTATTCCCAGCCCTATCTCCACCGGACCGAAGCCCTGATGTCCCCTCTCCCTCTCGTCGTCGCTGCCTACTGTCTAGTCACTAGAGGCGTGGCAGGAGGAGGAAAAAAAACCTCTTGACCCAACATTACGAGTCAATAAAATGATCTATTTCCAAAAAGCATAATTGTGATCTTCACGGTGCTACGAAGTCACTGTCATGCCCTGCACATGAAGTTGCCGTGCAGGCCGCACACCATGTATAATTTTCAAGAATCATTCAAAATGCACCAGTCACCTTTAAAGTGTATTTGTTTTCACTATCCATCCCACATGATATCTTTTTTTGTTTTGTTTTCTGCCGAGTAATTTGTCATGAGGAATCAGATACTAACTATATTTGTGGAATTGCTAAAGAAATAAGCACACCGTGTATAATTTATAGGAACCATCCAAAATGCACCGGTCACCTTTAAAGTTTAGCTACTTAAAGTATCCATCCCACATGATATCTTAATTTTTTTTTTTGTTTTATCTGCGGGGGATCTGATTTGTCATGAGGAATCAGATACTAGCTGTGCTTGAGGATTTGCTAAAAAAATAACCCACCGAAGCTAAAAATCTTGTCAGCAGCGGCAGACAGCGATGTGGCTGGATTGCATTCCAACTCTTTTCAGACCAAAACGTGTGCACGTCCACAGACAAGGGTAGGAGAGATCACACTCAACGCCGTGCACAAATTTGTCGTTAGACGCGGTATGCCCTAGTCTAGTCTAGGTTAGGGCTGCTACATTTTCCTCAAAACATAAAGCCTACTCAGGAGTAGGAGCGCTGCCAGTCTAGGAGTACCACACTAGGAATCTTTTCGCTAGCTAGCATAGCTCAGTTCACTCTGTTCTAGACATTGGTCTCAACTCCCCCGGCCAAAAACAATTTTCAAAACTAAATCAATCAATGTGCTGCCGACCTCGGGTTGACCACCATTCCAACATTCAAGATGGTCAAAGACACTAGTGATCGGTCAGCTTATATTACAAAATGGAAAAGAAATACTGAAATTAAGGTGACGCGTGGATACCACGTCATCCCATAAAATAAAGCGAACACAAGGCACATCCCATAAGGAAGTGCTCCCGGGAACCTATGCTTCCGTATGTAAAAATAATTTTGCAAATGCCAAAGATTAGAAAAGAAAAATGACATCTACTTTGTTTGACTGCAGAACAGTGATTTTATATTATGCAAAAATATGTAGAAATGTACTTTCTCCATTTCATAATGTAGTTCATATTAAAAAATATCTACTTTTAAAATATCGTATGCATATGATCAGATACATCATGAGATGTATTGTCATATTGTATATGTTTCAAACTGTAGATATAGATACTTTTTTCAACACACTTATTTAAATTTTTCGAAGTTTGACTTGTGAGAGAAAATCTGCATACACTGCATTATGGTATTATGGCAGAAAATACTTCTACGGGATTTTTTTTATTATGATAGAAAAATCGGGTAGTCGTCTTGGACGGACCAGCCGCACACGTGGATGACATTCTTTGGACCTTTCATGACAAAAAGTCAAGCGATAACTGAGGGCGATAATTTTTTGATGATTCCTCGGGTGTGTTCCGCCTCGCTTGGTACACGGTCGTTGATTTCAACCTAGTCGGGCACGGATGTGAGCCTCTCATCTCGAAGCCAGATGTTGGTTAGTCTACGCGATCGTCGTACACTCTCGCATGTAGATGAAGTCTGAGATTCGACTGGGCGTGCCCTTCTCTATTGGGAATGGGAAAGGGGGCATGGTTTGTTAGATCGTTGGGTTGGTGAAGGCCTGTTGTGCTCGGGTTTCCCCAACTTGTTCGCTATTTGTGTTCATCCGTTGATATTGGTCTCCGCGGCTTTCAAAATGGGCAATGGAACATCTTGTTCCGTCGCTCGTTTGGCCCTGCAGAGGTGCTGGGGGTGGGCCAACTTACTGGCGCTCCTCCATCCGTTGCTCACGGATCACCCAGACTCCGCTTCCTGGAGCCTTACGCCCTCGCGAGATTTCTCCTGGCATCGGCCTACCATGCTTTATGCAGCCGACCAAATCTCCCCTGGTTAGCGCCGCTTTGGAAGGCGCCTCTCCCCTTGATGATTAAGATTTTTGTTGGCAACTGATGACACTAGAAAAAAAAGACACATCCATGACATTATGGGCCGAACGAATTTTTTTTCTGTTATGGTTATGACGCTTGTATGACGATGATTGTGACAAAAACACGTATCATCACAGATGTGGTGATACGACCTGGGTGGGCTGGAGACGCACCTGCATCACATTCTTTGAGCCGTCCATGACGAAAAAAATCGTGTAGAAGCGAGGGCGAGGAAAATTTCAGGGAGTTCTCGGTTACGGTGGGTGGTGGGGCCGAGCGATGCACTGTGGTTTGCGCGTTTCTCTCGTACATAGGCGCATTTGTGTGTGAGGCATTGGCTCTTGTTGAACCCGATGGAGGTGTTCGCTTACTAAACCCGAGAGATTGCACTAGCTACGTTACTGAACCCGAGCGATCGATCCCTTGGTTGTTAACTGAACCCGAGCGATTCCTTCGCTGCTGCTGCTAACTGAGCTCGAGCGATCGATCGTTGTTTATGCTAACTGAAGCAGATCGAGCCCTCGTGCGAGACGCAGCCAACTGGTGTGTTGGGTTGCCTCTCGATGAGCAGTGACCATTGCTATCGCACGCATGATACGATGAACGAGTCAAGACGTGGTGATTCGAGCCAGTTGGTTGGCTGTGGATGAACAATTCCCGATGGGGGTTGAATGAACAGGACCTCGACCGTGTGTATGCGGTTGCCGCTGGATGAACACGACACCGTGGTAGTAGGCTGTTGCCGCTGGATGAACAGGACCCCGAGGAGGCCGCCGCACACCCAGCCGGTTGGGGGTGGATGAATAGTACCCCATGGAGGCTGGATGAACAGTAGCTGGTGGCAGTTGGAGGAAGTCGATGGTGGATGAACAGTAACCCGTGGAGGCTAGAGCGAGGCAGTAGACGATGGATGAACAGTACCCTCGTGGAGTCCCGTTTTGCGGTGCGCCACACCCCTCCGATGAACAGGACCCCATTTCATCCATAGGCACTCCAACAAAAGTCTGTTTCCTCTGTTTTGCGGTACGCCAGACTCCTCTCGATGAACAGGACCATGTTTCGATCATAGGCAGTTGGCAACAAGTCTGTTTCCTCCGTTTTGCGGTGCGCTGGATCCCATTTCAGCTGTTCCGTCCAAGCGGGTTTGCTCTCGATGAACAATACGCGTTTCGACCCAGTCGCTTGGTTTCCGGTGAACAGTACGCGTTCCGACCCAGTCGCTTGGCTCCCGGTGAACATGACGCTGTTTCCTCCGTTTTGGCCCAGCCGGTTTAGCTGTCGATGAACAGGACACCATCGCTGTACGCATCCAAGACCCCGCCTGTATGTACGTATGTAGTCATATTTAATTTTTTGTAGTGTGTCTATATGTACGTGTACACGATACTGACAGGACTGCATGACATGCTACATCGGTGGCTCTACTACGACACATGCCGCTCCTTACTCGGCCATGGTTCATCGCTGCAGATAGACCGATCGACCGCTATGTACGTACACGTTCGCGACCTGACAGATAATGCTGCATACGCTTTGACCTGGTGGGTCCCAGCTGACAAGGGGTAAGGAGGTACTTCCTTCTGTGCGAAGATGGAGCTAGTAGGTCTCAGCTATCGGGGGGAACTTTTTTTCTATTGAAATACAGAGGCCCTTTCAGTGGGTCCCCGCTGTCAGGTGGAGAAATCATTATTTTGTGTGTAATAAGAAGGCATTTCCTTGCATGTGGCCGTGGACCCAGTTGTCAGCCTCTCCATGTACAGTCCTCTTCCGATGGATGTCGTTCGTAACCATGCCATGCCAAGAGTACCAAGGCGGTGGACGAAGGCGAGGCCTAGTAAGGGAAGGACCCGAGCCAGCGAAGACACAACAGTGGATGCCCACGCGGAGGGGAGTATGAGGGTTCACTGGTTCGGATGCGGTGTGACGCCGCCATCTCCGGAGAATAATAGGAGGTGTGAGTGAGTAAAGGAATGACCTGGACAGTGATGGGAGTAGGGTGCACCGGTGAGGCCTACGCAACAGCTAGCCAGTCACGGGAGGCAGGAGCAGGTGGTACCACCGGCGGTGGTTTGGGCGGCTGAAGCAAGAATATCTGAGATTGAAGAACCACGACGGCCATTGGATGGACATCCAACAACCAGTGCAGCTAGAATCGTGTGTTGACTATAAGCTGACAAGGCCTTGCGTATGCGTCAACTTAGTAGGCCCACAAGTGAGCATCACATCTGTAGCGGATAACATATAGCCCATTTGGTAGTTTTAATAATTTACAACCCATTTTTTGATTCTAATGAAATTTACTGCAACCCATATGCTGTTTATTAACATTACAACACATTTTCTAGCCAGGACCACAATTAATAATTTCAACCAAATTTCTATTTTAATGGGATTTGAACTATGTTTATCCCAAAATTTCGAGTGAGATTCAATCTAATTTTAGAATACATTTATATTAGGTAAAAATCCAACGAAATTTTCCGAGCGCAACAACTAATGAAATTAAAGAATTAAAAATAAAATAAAAATCTAATTTTGAAACTAATTACCGGTTCGGTGCATTTTTATATTTACAACCCATTTATTATTTCTTATAGCATCCCTCCTAGGAAAGATTTGCAGCCCAGCAGGGCAGAGAATAACAAGCTGGCCTGCGTTGGGTATTTCTCAAAAAGAGTAAAGCTGGGCTAGTTATTTTCACATAGAAAAATTAATATTTGAGTTTGGTCGACATAAAATAATAGCATGGGCTAGCGGGCCATAGCCCGCCCGGTTGATACCCCACTCTTCTCAACAACAACAACAAAAACACCGCTCAAAAAAATACTGCTCATCCCTAAAAAATGTCGCTCCTTGTGCAATTCTCTCTTTTATTGACTATACGTTGACAATTGGGTGGGACCCAGATGTCAGAAACCCAGAAGGAAGCAATATTTTCTTGTAGATCTAATAAGGAGGCACTTGACTACGCACGGCCATGGTCCTGGTGGGTCCCAACAGTCATCCTCTTCAAGTACAGTCATCTCTTGATTACCCTTGTTTTTTGACCATATTGACAATGCGAGATGGCGGCGCCACCGCGAGCGCAACATGGCAAAGGACGACAGAGCGACCCTGGCAGGCCCTATGGATGGTCTGGTACAGCGCCCACTGCACATCGAGGAAGCCAGGTTCATCGGCCAACATGTCCGCGACGACATTGTTGTTCGCCTGTTAGCTGGTGATTTGTACCTCCGCGTGCCGGCGCTCGTAGATGAAACTAAGATTGTAGCACCGGTCCGCTTGTGCTTTCCGGAACGCCGAGACGGCGGTGCTGGTAGCTCTTCCGTCATTACAACATCGAGTTGCGGCCACGCGTGCTCTATGGTGAACATGTCATGAACCAACGCAGGTGGTGGCACCGGCTCCTGGTCAGAAGCCTCGTCCATCGTCTGGTCCTCGTTGCTGAACTCAGCGAGCTCGCCGACGAAGAAGACATGATTAATCTAAAAAGAAAGAAAAAAGAGACGGGATTAATCAGAAAAAAGAGAAAAGAGACGGGATTAGAACAGAAGAGTTGTGTTGTGTAGTAGCTTACTGCATCTACAACTAGACACTGACCGGTCAAGCCTCAAATTTTCTCATCTGCATCCGGATACCTCATATTAGAAAGCTTAAGTCCATACAAAAGCATGCAAATGAAAAAACCCAAGTACTACGTAGATCAAGTAGCCTAATTATCATCAGAGATGTCCACTATCTCCATGCCCGGCGTCAGGTACATGGTCGGCAGCCGTAGCTGCAACTTCTCTGGCTACTCCGCATCAATTTCCGCTTTGACCTTGTGGAAGAGGGCGTTGGTCGCTGCCCGTTCCTTCCGGATGAAGCACCGATTGGCTTCCACATTGGCCTCATCCTGGATGGACTCCAGGATGGCCTTCTGCTTCGCTGTGTCATCCGCATAGGTGACGGTGAACTCCCCCTCCGCGTCCTCCATGTTGATGCCCGGAGTCGGCGCCAACTCCTGCTCCGGCCGTTCTGCCTCCTCATCGTCTTTTGGATCCACCACCTCCAACGGAGCCGGATGCTACTCCTCTCCTTCATCCTCCTCCGCCAGCTCCTCCACTTCCGACTCTGACTCCGGATAGTCTAAAGGCAGCCCAGTAGCGATACGGGCGGCATGCCTCGCCAGGATCTCCTGCTCAATCTAGTATTGATACTCCGACATGAGCATAGCATAGGTGGTTATCTTCTTCTTGGCCATGGAGAAGCCGGAGAGTGTGGGAAGGGTGCCGAAGCGGGAGGATTTATTGGCCTCGGGTGGCGAGCCAGTCCGACACACCACCCACCCACCTACCAGAGGAGGTGTCCATCAGACCATTAGGTTTCAAGGCAATCTTGCGTGAGATCCCGATGTCAGCCAGACAAGGCGGATGCGCCCGGTGCCCCATATCCGCCCCATATTTTGGGTTGTATATGAGGGGTGCTAGTCGGCCGGGCATTTGATGCCCGTTTGAGGAGCCTGTCTGGGTCGAATTTCGTGACCGGGCCGTCCGCCCTGTTGTTTGAGGCGGGTTAGGGGCGTCCGGCTGTAGATGCTCTAGTTTCTAAAAAGAAAGATGCGGTAGATGCTCTTACGACTACAAGGCCAGAGAATGTAAGTTATTCCGTACATCTATATTTTATAACATAGGTTATGCATGAAATACTAAGATGATGAGTCAGTCGGAAGATCATATGGTTTCACCTCTAGCCTACCCCGAACTAGTTATTGTATAGGGTATGAATGAAAGATAAGACGATGAACTTCTTAAGCGCAGAAACAACAGAAGACGATGAACTTCTTAACATGCAAATCACTGGTATTAGATCAACATGCAAAACAATACGTAACATTATTCTTGGGAGGCAGGACGAACAACTAGTGAAGCCGCGTGCCATAGCATTCCAAGCTCAACTTTGCAATCAAACTCACAAGTAGTGGCATTTCATAGACATCATTCAGAACAAACTCTTAAAATACATACATAAGTCAACATTCATGATTATGCATCTAATCAGAGCCAATATTTACTTCTGAACTGAACACACTAATAGGAAAAAAATGATCGATGCTGCTCACGGCAAAGGGCGTCCATTCCAAAATATCAAATGCATGTCATCTGGCTAACATCAATGAGCAAAATTTGATAGGGTTTTCCAGTTCCAAAATATCAAATGAATGTCTTCTTGCTAACATCAATGATTAAACTTGGACAAGCTTTTCCCATTCAAAATATCTAATGCCTATGATTGTGGAACGGGCGGGGTTTGTCATCAATTTACACATCAAAATGGGGCATGGGGCTGGATTAACCAGCTTATCTTTTTGCGTAGTTCCACTGAAATCAACCAATGCTTGCGTAGCATGGTAGATTTCGTATTTATATGTTGCAAGGCTTTCAAGACATTAGCAACTCCATTCAAGTAGATAGTCCGGTGGCTCAAGGTGACAACGAATGATTAGAGAACCATTCGATGTATTGTGCATGATGAAGTATTATGGAGGACACGAACCATCTGAACATTTGTGCAGTTCCACTGAAATCAAGCTAAGCATCCCTGTCTGCATAAATACAGAAAAAGTGTGATGAATATACTAGTGGTACTAATTGATTAAACATATGCTCACAAATATAATCATCTTCACTATCTTAACAGGAAAAGATTGCAATACAATAGCTTCAATTAAACATTTATTAAAAAAATACAATAATATAAGTAGCACAACATAAAAAAGCACGATCATGTGGATGAAGACCGATAGTGACCTCGTTTGTTAAAGCTGTGTTGGCCACTGACTTGGTCATACCTTTCCTTGTTGTAGAAATTTGCACTCCACGTTCTGTCGAGTTACCCATGATCTCTGTAGACTAGTCATGTCATGAGCATGTACTAATACTCTCTAAAGCTTCTCGATTATTCCTTCTATAATGTAGCACCAATAGCGACTACCTCTTTCTGCAATGTGGAAAGATCAACTTACCAAAAAATGCAACAATTTGCCTTAAACACATTGGCTCCTTTTGTGTAGTTCAACTAAAATCAAAGTCGTAATAGCAACGAGCAAAAGTTTTGATATCCCTACATGCACACATAGGTATAAAGTAAACAATTAATGACCAATAACGGTTGATGACTTATATGCTCACAAGAAAAAATCTACTTTATCTTAATGGAAAACAAAGTAGGACAATAGCAATTCTCAAACAATGTCTTTCATTCATAACAATATATTGGTTAAACACGTATAAAGAACGACAAAGCAGGAAAGTACCATTACTAAAACAGTGTAACTGATTTATATTAACAGAGACATTATCTTAAAAAATACCTTGGTTAAACATGTAGAAATAACTATAAAGCAGGATAGTACCATTTCTAAAACACTATAACTGATTCATAATAACAGAGACATTATCTCAACAATACATTTGTTAAAAATGTACTCCCGCCGATCCCTGGCAAGTGTTGCAGTTTTGAACTAAGATTCATTAGTTAATTCTTACAGTGGCATTGCCTAATTTTATCATTGGCATTAGATTAACAAAAAGTATAAATAGCTGCAGGAGAGAGTGGGCGCAACAGCACCATGTGCTTCCATTGACTTATAAATGGGTGATGCAGAGTTTATTGTAACAAAGAAACAATCATCATGTCTGGTTGGTCCCATTTTCGTTCACTTAACGGGAAAAGAGAGCATTACAATAGCTTCAATTCAACACTTATTTAAAACAATACCAATACAAGTAGCATAGCATCTCAGAGCACACAACACAATCATGTGGATGAAGACTGTTACTGACCTTTCATGAGGCAGACAAGATCAAATATGAATCTGCCAACACGAATAGGAAATCTGATCTTGTTTTGTGCAGTTCCACTATATTAAGCAAAGTTACCGGTGTGACATTTTAGTTGAACTGCACAAAACACTCTTAAAACAAAAGTGTTTTCGTAGTGAAGCAAAAGGTTGCAATAGCAATGAGTTGAACAGATAAGCCTGTTTTCACAGAGGTAAAAAAGGAAACAATTACTGGCCAATAAAGGAGGATGAAACATACATCCACAAAAAGAAGCATCTACCTTATCTTGATGGAAAACAAAGTAGGACAGTAGCATTTCTTAAATGGTGGCATTGATTCATATTAACAGAGACATTCTCTTAAAATAACATTTGTTAAAAATGTAATTTACTTTTAACAGTGGCATTGCTTCAATCTTCCAATGTCATTATTAGATTAACAACAGCAAAATAGTTGTATGGGACATGGAACATGACAACACCATGTGCCTCCACGCGTATAAATGGGTGATGTAGAGTATGTTGCCAAGCAACATATCTGTGTTGGTCCCGTATTTGTTCTCTTTGAATCTTTTTCCTATCTGAGGGCATCAAATCTAGTCCTGCACAAACTCCCTGACCCCCCGGTTTCTTTCCTTTTTCAACAAAGAGATCGGTTCCTTAAAGACGTGTGTACTGGGTTACCCCCTTTTTTCCCTTTTCGACCAATAGAGCGGCTGGATAGCCAGTCTGTACTACTTTCCCTCCTTCCTTTCCTCATTGAATCATGTCCAAGATTCATGCTCCAACCCACCTTCCCTTCTTTCTACTTTGAACCAAGACCTAGATTTGACTACAGAATCAAAAACGATCTGCATGCAGCTAGAGCAATGATGGTTTCAAAGGAAGTTATATCTTAGGGTCGTCGGGATGTGGCTAGGCGTGCGATGGGAGGCCGTATATGCCCACACTAAGTACGATAGTGAGGAAGAAGGGGTCGGAGGCCCTCCCACACAAGCGTTCGGTGAAAGAGAACAATGCAACCAGCAGTGGATTCCCTCCCTCACCGAAGGCAACAGAGTGAACGCTCCACCTCCTCCCCTTCCTAGTCCGACGGGATCCGGGTGGATCCTTGACCGACTATGAGGTGGGAGAGAGAGAGAGGCCAATGCAGTCTTGTTTAGATCTGATGAAGAGGCTGAGAGATTGTCAACAGAGCAAACCCTAGCAAAGGAACGCTGAGCCTCCAACATGTGCGCGCGCGTGTGTGTGTGTGTAGTGTAGCGAGAGTGTGAAGAGTGCAAACCCTAGCGAACAAGCGCTGAGGCACCAACATATATAGTACTCGTATAAAGTACTAATATAGTGGAGTGGTTTTCTTTTTCTCTCCATAACAATCGTTTTAAATTGTGTATGAAGTGAAACTCTTTATTAACGTACCCGTGAAAAAACTACTATCAACTAACGATCCACGCATCCTGGTCGCACTTCTTGTCGTTGACAAACGGTACACAACCCTCCGTTAAGTGAACAACCACACACGCGCCAAATTATCGGAAAGGTGTGAGAGTGTGTACAAATAAAGAAATTTAATTTCAATTATTTTGTATGCACACTTTGGCCTCTCTCACTAATTATGGTTTGTTGTGTTCGGCCTAAATCAGTGTGCCACCATATCTCGTACTACCTCCATCCGGGTTTTTACTCCACATCATATTTTTAATCAAAGCCGGACCACATATTTAACTAGCAAACGGATAATACATGCCAACAAAAAATAAATATTATTTGCTTCATATTTTTTATGTAGTTATATGAGTAATATTTTTTTTATCAAAGTGTGGCAACATAATTCAATAGTGGCAAAAATCTAGAACCAGCTCATAAATAAAATGTTTATACAACTCAATGATTGATAGATCATATCCAACATTTAGTTAATAGCTGGACAAATAAAATTACAGGGGAGCTGAAGACAAAGTTGTGAGAAGGCTTAGAAATCAATACAAAACTGTTGCTCTTAGTACCAACATGGATGCG
The DNA here is from genome assembly GCF_018294505.1 of Triticum aestivum. Taxonomy (NCBI): domain Eukaryota; kingdom Viridiplantae; phylum Streptophyta; class Magnoliopsida; order Poales; family Poaceae; genus Triticum; species Triticum aestivum. The sequence continues at coordinate 103,829,081 of NC_057801.1, read as the reverse complement.
TCTTCGAGGAAACATTTGGTTCATATCTAAAGAAAAATTGCACCAAGGTGAAAGATGACCATGTCTCCACCGCAACCAAGTTGCACCGATGAATGATATCTTTGTCTTTGTGGGTAACAAGAAAAAAGCATTGATGGAAGACAACTTGTTTTTCGTCGAACATCGATCAACTTCACCAGTTGATGCAACCATGAGATGCAACCATGAGCATCGATAGGTCATCATGGTGATGCATCATCCATTTGGTATCAAGTTTGGGTGAGGCACCACTGAAGTTCGATAAATCCTCACCGTGGTCTGTTTCTTCTCGGTAATCAAGCTCGAGAAAGGAAGAACCACGTGGCGGGGACAGTGAGGCGGAGCAACATTGGTCATCCAATCTTGTGCAGTTCCACTCATTGAGGAAGACATGCCCGGGTATGGAGACACGCATCACTATTTGCAAAAATATAAAAAAGCGATATTTAAGTAGTGTCGTTACTTTGTTTTGGCAGTGGTACAAGATTAGCAGCAACATCTTAGTTGTCAATAAGAATTAATGCAATGTACACCAACAAATAGAAGCATCATAATTATCTTGATGGGAACTAAAGCAGGATACTCAGAAAAAAAACTAAAGCAGGACAGAAGCATTTACCGATGCCTCTAGATTGACATCAGCATTACTTAAAGGGCGTCACTTTAACATGGGCATAGCTTCATTTTACCAGTGATAGTACTATTAGAATAGCAACAACAATAGGAGCATATGGACAATGACCGCACAACCACCATGTACTTTTGTCAAAAAAACCATGTATACCTCCACAGAGGCATAAACCATGACAACTTTTGGAGTGGCCTTTCCTCTAATAGTAAAAAGTAGGTGATGTTGGACTAGCCGATGAACCCTAGCTATTGTACATGGGGAGTTGGGGAGTAGTGGTATAGAAGAAAACCCACATGCAGCAACCTAGGGAGCTGGACTAGTACAATGAAGCATGAAATACAAAAGAAGTTATATCTCAGGTGGGCGAGATGTGGCTTAGGCGGGCGGGCGGGATCTACCCACATGACGGCAACGAACAAGGGAGCGGAGGACCTTCGTCCGTGCCAGAGCCAGCTCAAAGAGGATGGTGCGCATCTACTTCCTCCATCGCCGACGACGACAACGTCAATGCTGCACCTTCTCACCCCCCGCAACGGACGGGATCTGGCTGGATCTGTGACCACCGATGAGGAGAGAGATAGAGTAGAGATTATCGTCTTGTTTAGATATGGAGAGGGTGAGAGAGTGAGACACGAGAAACCCTATCAAAACAAGAGGTTACATATACAATGGAGTAAAAAATATCTCCATAGCAGTAATTTTAAATAGAATACGCGCGTTCCAGAAAAAACAAACGAAAACTGGTGGACAAATCATTTTTTGATGTATCAAGAAATAAAACTCGATCAATAACACGCCCCCGCTTCCAGGTCGCACTTTGTATCGCTCACGTGTGGTCCCTGACCCTCCATTATTAAGTGAGCAAATTAAAGGGTCAAATTATTACGTAAGTTGCGTCTTCGTGTAGAAATGCGCTCCATCATTTACTCCCGGGTATGTCGGAGGCAGAGTGAGTGTGTGTACATTTCTTTTTATACGTAGTACTCCATTTATCTCACTTCCTATGGTTTCCCACTCCTATGATATTTCTATCCTAGGAACAAAATGAGGTCGTACTAAGTTTGTTTTTGTGTGTGTAGGGAGAATGAGACATCGATGATGTGTATTAGTAGTTGCGAGAGTCGTCACTATGTGTGTGCGCTACGTAGCAATATTTAGGTACATCCATCATCTCTCGTTTGCGGGCGTCCGGACCGCTGCCACGCCCGCTCATTACCCCCACGCGCTTCCCTCCCAAAACGTCCAGTGCCACATTCATGCCCGGCCAGAGTGGACGCGATCTCTCACTGACGCCGGCATTGAAGCGGTGCACCGACAGAGAGAGCGTTGCCTGTGGCCTCTTCCCGATGCACGCGACTGCTCTGTGTTCAAACGACACCACGGCCGGCCACAACATGCATGCAAAAACCTTCTTGGGTGTCTGTGCTACAGCTAGCTGTCCTCGCCTCCTCGTCCATCTCTTCTAGTAGTAGAGTACTAAGACTCCATGGTGTGATCAATCGACAAGCAGGCAAGAAAGTTTGTGTATAGTCGGCTTGCAATGAGTGGCATGCCGAGCGACCATGTGTGGTGAGACGCGAACGTGGCAGACATTGGATTTTCTCCATGGCGCGATCAACGAAAACAAAATGCTAGTTTCCAAAGGAATACTGTAGTATAGTGTACTGCATGAGGGAGAAGCGGAATTCAACGAAGAGTGATGGTTGTTTCGTCTGTCCAACTTATTGTTGGGTCTATGTGATTTGACGGCTCATTGGTCATTATTACTGCGGTGGTAGAGCGTCTTCACTCTTATTTTTTTATATTCTATGATAAAACTAATTTTCTCCACTCTTACATCAGATGAGTACGAACCACGGAAGCCCAGTGAGTACATGGCCGACCTCACACTATCACCATATTCCTTGGACATCATGCGACACCTTTGGTCCCTTGTTCTTCGCATTTAACAAAACACCTAGTACGTAGTAGACTGCATTCCAAGGAAACAAGCACTCAGAAAAGATTACTACACCAGAGTAGTAGACTATTTGCCCCCGGATTTGCTATGGAGGAAATGGTGGGTGGTATTGGCTCAGCCTGCGGCCCTCAATTGTCGTGCACAATTACTCCTCTCTCCATCTCTCTAGATGCAGGCTCTCTCTCTCCTCTTCATCTATCTACATCTCTCTCTCTCCGTTTTTGCATGCATGCAACTCTTTCTCTCTCTATGCAAGCATGCCTCGGGAAGGGACGAGGGATACGGGAGAGAGAGATGGGAAGTATTATGGCACGCCTATGTTATCGCTCTTCGACCTCTCAAGAGCCTGTTTGTGTTCTCGCTCCTCATCTCTCTCAAGGAGCAGCGGGTTGGCCATTTTGCTGTCAATTGAGATCAGTTTGCTCACACTCCACTCCCACATGTCAGTGATATGCCAAGAGGAAGCGCGTTAATCGACAAGCCATACGCGCACTTGGTTTTGCATCTTCATACTAGTAGGAGCAGACTCAAAGAAGAGTGTATTGCTGGTTTCTTCATTCGAGCAACTTACTGTGGGAAAGGTGGGGCTTATGATTTGACTGCTCATTACTCACTATTACTACGGCACAATGACTGGGCTGAGTCTACCATGCGGTTGTGCACTCTAATTTGGTGCATGGCACATGGACCCGGATGCTGAATGGCTTCTGACAATGCTATCAAGCTTCCAGCACTTGTTTATGTATTTGATGTACACATAATAATCCAACGCCATGAAATTGTACAATTCTCTGAAGCTTTCAGCTTTTGTTTCATGTGTGTTGCCAACTAGAAGGTTGTCTCCTTACAACATCATCAATCAAATAAAAAGGAAACTAACTTCCATGCTCTTTCGCAAAAAATAAAAAACTACCTTCCTTGCTAATGCATATCAATGGTTAGCAGATCAGAGACAATTTTTTACATCACAACTGAAGGCAAAGTTGTGAGAAGGTGTTATAAAGAAAATTTTAAAATCGATCCATGCTTTCATTAGCAGCAACTTTCTCGCAGCTCTGTCTAAATCAACAAGACATGTTAGGAAAAAAGTAGCTGTCAAGAGCATGGAACATTTTGATCATTTTGTGCAGTTCCACTAAAATAGAGCTGGGCGTCCCTATTCCAGAGATATTGAGTAAGTGTGGTTACAATAATAGAGGACTCTTGATGAAACAATAAACACACAAATAGAAGTTGGATACCTTTACAGTCTCTCTTAATACTAAATAGTTTGAGAAGATTAAGAAAATAGTTGGAAAAGATTAGGCTTGGAGTTGAATGAGGAGGATAGAGCAAAACCAGTCTCCGTTTGTGCAGTCCCACTGAAATGTAAAAATGTTGCCCATGTGACATTTTAGCAAAACTGCACAAAACACTCTTAAGAAAAAAGTGATTTGTGCAGTTCACCAAAAGGTCACAATAGCAACAAGGTGAAAGAATAGCCTATTAGAAAAAATAGGTAGAAAGGAAACAATTACTTGCCAATAACAATTGATGACACATATGTTGATAAAAAAGAAGCATATTCCCTATCCTAAGGGAAGATAGCAGCACAGTTGTTTATCTAAAACAGTGTGAGGACGAGATCACAACATGAAAATTACACTGGCAGATCTACGTTTTAGGCAAAGAATTAAAGAAGATCCACATGCAGGATTGTCCACATGCAGCAACGTGGGAAGATGGGTAGTGGAGCAAGGCTGGAGGAAGCTATACCCGAGGGTCGTCGGGATGTAACTAGGAGGGCGTCAGCAGCCGGGATCTGCCCATACCGCGACAGCGAGCAAATGGCGAAGGCCCTACCATGTCGGAGCTTGGTCAGAGAGAACGCCAGGTATTGCAGATTGGAACATGCTGCCTTGACATTATCGAACGGAGCAACGATGCACATTCTCCCTTTTCACCGGCGGACGGGATGTGGCTGGATAAGTGACCAGCGGTGAGAGAGAGAGAGGCCACCGCCGCCTTGTGTGAGAGAGTGTGAAGAGAGACAAACCCCAGTAGGCAGGCTCCATTGTATAAAGTGGAGCGGATTAGTTTTTTCTTGATAACAATCATTTTATATTCTGTACATGACATTAAGGAATATAACTTTATTTAAAAATAATGCATCAAGTCGAACTTTGTTTCATGTACGCGTGGTACATGACCCTCCTTCAAGTAAACAACTGCTACATGCATCAAATTATCACACGGGATGCCTTTTCGTACGGATATGAGCTCCACCGTGTACCCTTGCGGGTGTGGCCGGGAACGAGATGTGAGTTAGTGCGATGTGCGTGCACCTCTTCTCTACGTGCACGTACCCAACATACATTGGTGTGTGTGAGAGAGATATAAACCTAGAGAGAGATGGTGTGTGGGTTTGTGAGTGTTTTTTTGGGGGTGCGTGAGAGATAGACAGGGAATATGTGTCGATAAGATCTCAAACAAAAAATGTAACATATGCAATGTGTGCAAAACAGAGGCCTAGATATATCATATATAGAGGGCGTGATCCACGAGAAGAGAGTGGAGAGTGTTGGAAATATGCCCTAGAGGCAATAATAAAAGGATTATTATTATATTTCCTTGTTCATGATAATTGTCTTTTATTCATGCTATAATTGTATTATCCGGAAATCGTAATACACGTGTGAATACATAGACCATAACATGTCCCTAGTGAGCCTCTAGTTGACTAGCTCGTTGGTCAACAGATAGTCATGGTTTCCTGACTATGGACATTAGATGTCATTGGCAACGGGATCACATCATTAGGAGAATGATGTGATGGACAAGACCCAATCCTAAGCATAGCACAAGATCGTGTAGTTCGTTTTGCTAGAGCTTTTCCAATGTCAAGTATCTCTTCCTTAGACCATGAGATCGTGTAACTCCCGGATACCGTAGGAGTGCTTTGGGTGTACCAAATGTCACAACGTAACTGGGTGACAATAAACGTGCACTACAGGTATCTCCGAAAGTGTCTGTTGGGTTGACATGGATCGAGACTAGGCTTTGTCACTCCGTATGACGGAGAGGTATCACTGGGCCCACTCGGTAGTGCATCATCATAATGAGCTCAAAGTGACCAAGTGTTTGGTCACGGGATCATGCATTACGGTACGAGTAAAGTGACTTGCCGGTAACGAGACTAATGAGGTATTGGGATACCGACGATCGAGTCTCGGGCAAGTAACATACCGTCTGACAAAGGGAATTGCATACGGGGTTGATTGAATCCTCGACATCGTGGTTCATCCGATGACATCATCGAGGAGCATGTGGGAGCCAACATGGGTATCCATATCCCGCTGTTGGTTATTGACCGGAGAGCCGTCTCGGTCATGTCTGCATATCTCCCGAACCCGTAGGGTCTACACACTTAAGGTTCGGCGACGCTAGGGTTATTAGGAAGACTTGTATGTGATTACCAAAAGTTTTTCAGAGTCCCGGATGGGATCCCGGACGTCACGAGGAGTTCCGGAATGGTCCGGAGGTAAAGATTTATATACGGGAAGTTGTCATACGGACACCGGAAGGTTTCGGGGGCATATCGGTATTGTACCGGGGCCACCAGAAGGGTTCCGGGGGTCCACCGGGAGGGGCCACCCCTCCTGGGGGGGGGGCACATGGGCCACGTGGTGCAGGAGCCAGCCCCTGGAGGGATGGGCGCGCCCCCCTTGGGCCCATGCGCCTAGGGTTGGGGGGGGGGGAACCCTAGAGGGGGCGCCCCCCTTGCTTGGGGGGCAAGTCCCCCCTCCCTGGCCGCCGCCCCCCCTCTAGATCCCATCTAGAGGGGCCGACTCCCCTTGCCCCTTCCCCTATAAATAGAGGGGTGAGGGGAGGGCTGAACAACCAAGCCAAGGAGCAGCCCCTCCCCTCCCCAACACCTCTCCTCCTCCGTTGTGTGCTTGGCGAAGCCCTGTCGGAGTACTGCCTCTCCACCATCATCACGCCGTCGTGCTGCTGCTGGAGCCTTCTTCCTCAACCTCTCCTTCCCCCTTGCTGGATCAAGAAGGAGGAGACGTCGTCCATACCGTACGTGTGTTGAACGCGGAGGTGCTGTCCGTTCAGCACTTGGTCATCGGTGATCTGAATCACGGCGAGTACGACTCCATCATCACCGTTCCCTCGAACGCTTCCGTACGCGATCTACAAGTGGTATGTAGATGCAAACTCACTCCCTTGACTCATTGCTTAGATGAACTCATAGATGGATCTTGGTAAAACCGTAGGAATTTTTTTAATTTTCTGCAATGTTCCCTAACAGTGGCATCATGAGCTAGGTCTATGTGTAGTTCTCTATTGCACGAGTAGAACACAATTTTGTTGTGGGTGTAGATTTTATCAACTTGCTTGCCGCTACTAGTCTTATCTTGCTTCAGCGGTATTGTGGGATGAAGTGGCCCGGACCAACCTTACACGTATGCTTACGTGAGATCGGTTCCACCGACTGACATGCACTAGTTGCATAAGGTGGCTGGCGGGTGTCTGTCTCTCCTATTTTAGTTGGAGCGGATTCGATGAAAAGGGTCCTTATGAAGGGTAAATAGAAGTTGACAAGATCACATTGTGGTTATTCGTAGGTAAGAAAACGTTCTTGCTAGAACCCAATTGCAGCCACATAAAAGATGCAACAACAATTAGAGGACGTCTAACTTGTTTTTGCAGCAATTGTCATGTGATGTGATATGGCCAGAAGTTGTGATGAATGATGAATGATATATTGTGATGTATGAGATCATGTTCTTGTAATAGGAATCACGACTTGCATGTCGATGAGTATGACAACCGGCAGGAGCCATAGGAGTTGTCTTTATTTTTTGTATGACATGCGTGTCATTGAAGAACGCCATGTAAATTACTTTACTTTATTGCTAAACGCGTTAGCCATAGAAGTAGAAGTAGTCGTTGGCGTGACAACTTCATGAAGACACAATGATGGAGATCATGATGATGGAGATCATGGTGTCATGCCGGTGACAAAGATGATCATGGAGCCCCGAAGATGGAGATCGAAGGAGTTGTATGATATTGGCCATATCATGTCACTACTATATAATTGCATGTGATGTTTATTATGTTTTATGCATCTTGTTTACTTAGAACGACGGTAGTAAATAAGATGATCCCTTATAATAATTTCAAGAAAGTGTTCCCCCTAACTGTGCACCGTTGGTAAAGTTCGTCGTTTCGAAGCACCACGTGATGATCGGGTGTGATAGATCCTTACGTTCACATACAACGGGTGTAAGACAGATTTACACATGCATAACACTTAGGGTTAACTTGACAAGCCTAGCATGTACAGACATGGCCTCGGAACACAAGAGACTGAAAGGTCGAACATGAGTGGTATAGAAGATACGATCAACATGGAGATGTTCACCGATGATGACTAGTCCGTCTCACGTGATGATCGGACACAGCCTAGTCGACTCGGATCGCGTAACACTTAGATGACTAGAGGGATGTCTGATATGAGTGGGAGTTCATTAAATAATTTGATTAGATGAACTTAATTATCATGAACATAGTCTAAAACTTTTGCAAAATATGTCTTGTAGATCAAATGGCCAACGCTCATGTCAACATGAACTTCAACGCGTTCCTAGAGAAAACCATGCTGAAAGATGATGGCAGCAACTATACGGACTGGGTCCAGAACCTAAGGATCATCCTCATAGCTGCCAGGAAACAATATGTCCTAGAAGGACCGCTAGGTGATGCACCCGTCCCAGAGAACCAAGACATTATGAATGCTTGGCAGACTCGCGCTGATGATTACTCCCTCGTTCAGTGCGGCATGCTTTACAGCTTAGAACCGGGGCTCCAAAAGCGTTTTGAGCAACACGGAGTATATGAGATGTTCGAGGAGCTGAAACTAGTTTTCCAAGCTCATGCCCGGGTCGAGAGATATGAAGTCTCCGACAAGTTCTATAGTTGTAAGATGGAGGAAAATAGTTCTGTCAGTGAGCACATACTCAAAATGTCTGGGTTGCACAACCGCCTGTCCCAGCTAGACATTAACCTCCCAGATGAGGCGGTCATTGACAGAATCCTTCAGTCGCTCGCACCAAGCTACAAGAGCTTTGTGATGAACTACAATATGCAGGGGATGGTAAAGACCATTCCTGAAGTATTTTCAATGCTGAAGTCAGCAGAGGTTGAAATCAAGAAAGAACATCAAGTGTTGATGGTCAATAAGACCACTAAGTTCAAGAAGGGCAAGGGTAAGAAGAACTTCAAGAAGGACGACAAAGATGTTGCTGCGCCGGGTAAGCCAGTTGCCGGGAAGAAGTCAAAGAATGGACCCAAGCCTGAAACTGAGTGTTTTTATTGCAAGGGAAAGGGTCACTGGAAGCGGAACTGCCCCAAATACTTAGCGGATAAGAAGGCCGGCAACACAAAAGGTATATTTGATATACATGTAATTGATGTGTACCTTACCAGTACTCGTAGTAACTCCTGGTTATTTGATACCGGTGCCGTTGCTCACATTTGTAACTCATAGCAGGAGCTGCGGAATAAGCGGAGACTGGCGAAGGACGAGGTGACGATGCGCGTCGGGAATGGTTCCAAGGTCGATGTGATCGCCGTCGGCACGCTACCTCTACATTTACCTACGGGATTAGTTTTAAACCTCAATAATTGTTATTTAGTGCCAAGTTTGAGCATGAACATTGTATCAGGATCTCGTTTAATACGAGATGGCTACTCATTTAAAACCGAGAATAATGGTTGTTCTATTTATATGAGAGATATATTTTTATGGTCATGCCCCAATGGTCAATGGTTTATTCCTAATGAATCTTGAACGTAATATTACACATATTCATAGCATGAATACCAAAAGATGTAAAGTTGATAACGATAGTCCCACATACTTGTGGCACTGCCGCCTTGGTCACATTGGTGTCAAGCGCATGAAGAAGCTCCATGCTGATGGACTTTTAGAGTCTCTCGATTATGAATCATTTGACACATGCGAACCATGCCTCATGGGCAAAATGACCAAGACCCTGTTCTCCGAAACAATGGAGCGAGCAACCAACTTGTTGGAAATCATACATACCGATGTGTGCGGTCCAATGAGCGTTGAGGCTCGCAGAGGATATCGTTATGTTCTCACTCTCACTGATGACTTGAGTAGATATGGGTATGTCTACTTGATGAAACACAAGTCTGAGACCTTTGAAAAGTTCAAGGAATTTCAGAATGAAGTAGAGAATCAACATGATCGAAAGATAAAATTCTTACGATCGGATCGTGGAGGAGAATATTTAAGTCATGAGTTTGGTACACACTTAAGAAAATGTGGAATCATTTCACAACTCACGCCGCCTGGAACACCTCAGCGTAACGGTGTGTCCGAACGTCGTAATCGCACTCTACTGGATATGGTGCGATCTATGATGTCTCTTACCGATTTACTGCTATCATTTTGGGGATACGCTCTAGAGACAGCTACATTCACTTTAAATAGGGCACCGTCTAAATCCGTTGAGACGACACCGTATGAATTATGGTTTGTGAAGAAACCTAAGTTGTCGTTTCTAAAAGTTTGGGGATGCGATGCTTATGTCAAGAAACTTCAACCTGAAAAGCTCGAACCCAAGTCGGAAAAATGCGTCTTCATAGGATACCCTAAAGAAACCATTGGGTATACCTTCTACTTAAGATCCGAAGGCAAGATCTTTGTTGCCAAGAACGGATCCTTTCTGGAAAAAGAGTTTCTCTCGAAAGAAGTAAGTGGGAGGAAAGTAGAACTCGATGAAGTACTACCTCTTGAACGGGATAGTAGTGCAGCCCAGGAAAATGTTCCTGTGATGCCTACACCAACTGAAGAGGAAAACAATGATGATGATCAAGGTACTTCGGATCAAGTTGCTACTGAACTTCGTAGGTCCACAAGGACACGTTCTGCACCAGAGTGGTACGGCAACCCTGTCCTGGAAATCATGTTGTTGGACAACGGTGAACCTTCAAACTATGAAGAAGCAATGGCGGGCCCAGATTCCAACAAATGGCTAGAAGCCATGAAATCCGAGATAGAATCCATGTATGAAAACAAAGTATGGACTTTGACTGACTTGCCCGATGATCGGTGAGCGATAGAAAACAAATGGATCTTTAAGAAGAAGACGGACGCGGATGGAAATGTCACCATCTACAAAGCTCGACTTGTCGCTAAGGGTTATCGGCAAGTTCAAGGGATTGACTACGATGAGACTTTCTCTCCCGTAGCGAAGCTTAAGTCCGTCTGAATCATGTTAGCAATTGCCGCATACTATGATTATGAGATATGGCAGATGGACGTCAAAACGGCATTCCTTAACGGGCATCTTAAGGAAGAATTGTATATGATGCAGACGGAGGGTTTTGTCGATCCTAAGAATGCTAACAAAGTATGCAAGCTCCAGCGATCCATTTATGGGCTGGTGCAAGCATCTCGGAGTTGGAACATTCGCTTTGATGAGATGATCAAAGCGTTTGGGTTTACGCAGACTTATGGAGAAGCTTGCGTTTACAAGAAAGTGAGTGGGAGCTCTATAGCATTTATCATATTATATGTAGATGACATACTTTTGATGGGAAATGATATAGAATTCTTGGACAACATTAAGGCCTACTTGAATAAGTGTTTTTCAATGAAGGACCTTGAAGAAGCTGCTTATATATTAGGCATCAAGATCTATAGGGATAGATCGAGACGCCTCATAGGTCTTTCACAAAGCACATACCTTGATAAGATTTTGAAGAAGTTCAAAATGGAGCAGTCCAAGAAAGGGTTCTTGCCTGTACTGCAAGGTGTGAGATTGAGCTCGGCTCAATGCCCGACCATGGCAAAAGATAAAGAAGAGATGAGCGTCATCCCCCATGCCTCAGCCATAGGATCTATTATGTATGCCATGCTGTGTACCAGACCTGATGTAAACCTTGCCATAAGTTTGGTAGGTAGGTACCAAAGTAATCCCGGCAAGGAACACTGGACAGCGGTCAAGAATATCCTGAAGTACCTGAAAAGGACAAAGGACATGTTTCTCATTTATGGAGGTGACGAAGAGCTTGTCGTAAAGGGTTACGTCGATGCTAGCTTTGACACAGATCTGGATGACTCTAAGTCACAAACCGGATACGTGTATATGTTGAATGGTGGAGCAGTAAGCTGGTGCAGCTGCAAGCAGAGCGTCGTGGCGGGATCTACATGTGAAGCGGAGTACATGGCAGCCTCGGAGGCAGCGCATGAAGCAATTTGGGTGAAGGAGTTCATCACCGACCTAGGAGTCATACCCAATGCGTCGGGGCCGATCAAACTCTTCTGTGACAACACTGGAGCTATTGCCCTTGCCAAGGAGCCCAGGTTTCACAAGAAGACTAGGCACATCAAGCGTCGTTTCAACTCCATCCGTGAAAATGTTCAAGATGGAGACATAGATATTTGCAAAGTACATACGGATCTGAATGTCGCAAATCCGTTGACTAAACCTCTCTCGCGAGCAAAACATGATCAACACCAGAACTCTATGGGTGTTCGATTCATCACAATGTAACTAGATTATTGACTCTAGTGCAAGTGGGAGACTGTTGGAAATATGCCCTAGAGGCAATAATAAAAGGATTATTATTATATTTCCTTGTTCATGATAATTGTCTTTTATTCATGCTATAACTGTATTATCCGGAAATCGTAATACACATGTGAATACATAGACCATAACATGTCCCTAGTGAGCCTCTAGTTGACTAGCTCGTTGGTCAACAGATAGTCATGGTTTCCTAACTATGGACATTAGATGTCATTGACAACGGGATCACATCATTAGGAGAATGATGTGATGGACAAGACCCAATCCTAAGCATAGCACAAGATCGTGTAGTTCGTTTTGCTAGAGCTTTTCCAATGTCAAGTATCTCTTCCTTAGACCATGAGATCGTGTAAATCCCGGATACCATAGGAGTGCTTTGGGTGTACCAAACATCACAACGTAACTGGGTGACAATAAACGTGCACTACAGGTATCTCCGAAAGTGTCTGTTGGGTTGACACGGATCGAGACTGGGATTTGTCACTCCGTATGACAGAGAGGTATCACTGGGCCCACTCGGTAGTGCATCATCATAATGAGCTCAAAGTGACCAAGTGTTTGGTCACAGGATCATGCATTACGGTACGAGTAAAGTGACTTGCCAGTAACAAGACTAACGAGGTATTAGGATACCGACGATCGAGTCTCGGGCAAGTAACATACCGTCTGACAAAGGGAATTGCATACGGGGTTGATTGAATCCTCGACATCGTGGTTCATCCGATGACATCATCGAGGAGCATGTGGGAGCCAACATGGGTATCCAGATCCCACTGTTGGTTATTGACCGGAGAGCCGTCTCGGTCATGTCTGCATATCTCCTGAACCCGTAGGGTCTACACACTTAAGGTTCGACGACGCTAGGGTTATTAGGAAGACTTGTATGTGATTACCAAAAGTTGTTCGGAGTCCCGGATGGGATCCCGGACGTCACGAGGAGTTCCGGAATGGTCCGGAGGTAAAGATTTATATATGGGAAGTTGTCATACGGACACCGGAAGGTTTCGGGGGCATATCGGTATTGTACCGGGGCCACCGGAAGGGTTCTGGGGGTCCACCGGGAGGGGCCACCCGTCCCGGGGTGGGCCACATGGGCCGCGTGGGGCAGGAGCCAGCCCCTGGAGGGCTGGGCGCGCCCCCCCTTGGGCCCATGCGCCTAGGGTTGGGGGGGGAACCCTAGAGGGGGCGCCCCCCTTGCTTGGGGGGCAAGTCCCCCCTCCCTGGCCGCCGCCCCCCCTCTAGATCCCATCTACAGGGGCCGGCCCCCTTGCCCCTTCCCCTATAAATAGAGGGGTGAGGTGAGGGCTGAACAACCAAGCCAAGGCGCAGCCCCTCCCCTCCCCAACACCTCTCCTCCTCCGTTGTGTGCTTGGTGAAGCCCTGTCGGAGTACTGCCTCTCCACCATCATCACGCCGTCGTGCTGCTGCTCGAGCCTTCTTCCTCAACCTCTCCTTCCCCCTTGCTGGATCAAGAAGGAGGAGATGTCGTCCGTACCGTACGTGTGTTGAACGCGAGGTACTGTCCGTTCGGCACTTGGTCATCGATGATCTGAATCACGACGAGTACGACTCCATCATCACCGTTCCCTCGAACGCTTCCGTATGCGATCTACAAGTGGTATGTAGATGCAAACTCACTCCCTTGACTCGTTGCTTAGAAGAACTCATAGATGGATCTTGGTAAAACCGTAGGAAAAATTTTAATTTTCCGCAACGTTCCCCAACAAAGAGATCATCAGCGTGAGATATCGATAGAATCGAAGAGAGGGATGAAGTGTATGGGTGCGTGATCGATAAAGAGAGCTAGCGAAATTGTGTGTGCACATGTCAAAGATATAAGGTGGCTGGCCTACTTGAACGTGAGAGGGGAGGGTTGTAGTTTGTCTGTGTGGCATGGATACCTACCTATAACATTCGACTATTTGTGTGTGTGGGGGGGGGGGGGGCAGAGACCTAACTATAGAAAGGTAGACCGACTAGTATATGTGTGGAGAAGGAGAGATACCTAGGTATGTATTGAGGGAAATCAATCGATATCCATGCATATATGTGTAGGAGAGGAACAAGGTTGGGAGAGAGACAGAGCTAGAGTGTCGGAGGGTGATACGTCTCTGTTGTATCTACTTTTCCCAATGCTTTACCTCTTGTTTTGGACTCTAATTTGCATGATTTGAATGAAACTAACCCGGAATGACGCTATTTTCCGCAGAACTACCATGGTGTAGTTTTTGTGCAGAAATAAAAATTCTCGGAATGGAACGAAACTTTGTGAGGATTTTTTATACAATTAAATAAAATATCTGGAGCCAAGAACCACTGGAGGGGGGCACCTGGGTGGGCACAGTCCACCAGGGCGCGCCACCCCCTCCAGGCGCGCCCAGGTGGTTTGTCCCCACCTGGTGGCCTCGAAGACCCTGAAATCGATGCTATAAAATCACATATTTCCAGCAAAAAATCAGAGAGAAAGAATTATCACGTTTCACAAGACGGAGCTGCCGCCATCTCCTGTTCTTCATTGGGAGGCCAGATCTGGAGTCCGTTTGGGGCTTCGGAGAGGGGGATCTTCGATCTTCGTCATCACCCACCCTTCTCCATCGCCAATTCCATGACGCTCCCCACATGGAGTGAGTAATTCCTTTGTAGGCTCGCTGGTCGGTGAGGAGTTGGATGAGATTCATCATGTAATCAGGTTAGTTTTGTTAGGGCCTGATCCCTAGTATTCACTATGTTCTGAGATTGATGTTCCTATGACTTTGCCATGCTTAATGCTTGTCACTTTGGGCCCGTGTGCCATGATTTCATATCTGAACCGTTTATGTTATCTCCGTTATATCCATGTTGTAGATCCGATCTTGCAAGTTATAGTCACCTACTATGTGTTATGATCCGGCAACCCCGGAGTGACAATAGTAGGGACCACTCCCGGTGATTACCGTAGTTTGAGGAGTTCATGTATTCATCGTGTGTTAATGCTTTGTTCCGCTTCTCTATTAAAAGGAGGCCTTAATATTCCTTAGTTTTTAATAGGACCCCGCTGCCATGGGAGGGTAGGACAAGAGATGTCATGCAAGTTCTTTCCATAAGCACGTATGACTATTTACGAAATACATGCCTACATTATATTTATGAACTGGAGCTAGTGCTGTATCGCCCTAGGTTATGACTGTCTCATGATGAATATCATCCAATGAATCACTGATCCAATGCCTAATAATTTACCTTATATTGTTCTTGCTAAGTTACTAGTGCTGCTACTGCTATCGTTACTGCTACAAAATCACTGCTATCACGGTTACCGTTACTATTGCTGCTACTACTATTATCAAAGCTATCATATTACTTTGCTGCAGATAATTAATCTCCAGGTGTGGTTGAATTGACAACTCAGCTGCTAATACTTGCAAGTATTCTTTGGCTCCCCTTGTGTCGAATCTATAAAATTGGGTTGAATACTCTACCCTCGAAAATTGTTGCAATCCCAAATACTTGTGGGTTATTGAAAGTGAAACTATCCCTAGGTGGTTTTGGTAATTCATAACAACATATAGCTCATTGAGCTAATGCTATTCCAAGACTATTGTTTCAGGAAAGCTCAATGAATGGCATGGCATGGATGATGAAAGTGGATCCCTCAAAATACTAAGGACAAAGGATTGGCTCAAGCTCAAAAGCTCAAGACTCTTCATTTTACATTTTAGTGATCCAAGATCACATTGAGTCTATAGGAAAAGCCAATACTATCATGAAGAGATGAGGTGTTGCTTAATGAGCCTCTTGCTTCATGTGCTTAGTGATATGCTCCAAAAACCCTCAACTACTTTCCCACATCCACAAATGACCTAAACCTAAAGCCAAAATCGGTCACACCGATTCTTTCTATCCAGCGCCACCGATTCCAAAAGTCATAGCCACTGCCACAAACCCTAAGCAAATCGGTCTTACCAATAGGGATCTCGGTCTCACTGAGATGGGATTGTAATCTCTCTGTTTCCCTTCGTAACGTTTCGGTCTAACCGAAGTGAGCGATCGGTCCCACCGAGATTGCAATATAAACTCTTTGTTTCCTTTTTGTAACATTTCGGTCTCACCGAAAAGAGCAAATCGGTCCCACCGAGTTTACCTGACCAACTCTCTGGTTAGCTAATTACCAAAATCGGTCTCACCGAGCTTGTGTAATCGGTCTCACCGAGATTACGTTATGCCCTAACCCTAACCGAATCGGTCTCACCGAGATGCATTTTAGTCCCATCGAAAATCACTAACGGTCACTAGGTTTATTAAATCGGTCCGACCGAGTTTAACGATTTGGTCCCACCGAGTTTGGTAAATTGTGTGTAACGGTTAGATTTTGTGTGGAGGCTATATATACCCCTCCACATCCTCTTCATTCGTGGAGAGAGCCATCAGACTAAACCTACACTTCCAACTTACCATTTCTGAGAGAGAACCACCTACTCATGTGTTGAGGCCAAGATATTCCATTGCTACCATATGAATCTTGATCTCTAGCCTTCCCCAAGTTGCTTTCCACTCAAACCCTCTTTCCACCAGATCCAAATCCTATGAGAGAGAGTTGAGTGTTGGGGAGACTATCATTTGAAGCACAAGAGCAAGGAATTCATCATCAACGCACCATTTGTTACTTCTTGGAGAGTGGTGTCTCCTAGATTGGCTAGGTGTCACTTGGGAGCCTCTGACAAGATTGTGGAGTTGAACCAAGGAGTTTGTAAGGGCAAGGAGATCGCCTACTTCGTGAAGATCTACCGCTAGTGAGGCAAGTCCTTCATGGGCGACGGCCATGGTGGGATAGACAAGGTTGCTACTTCGTGGACCCTTCGTGGGTGGAGCCCTCCGTGGACTCGCGCAGCCGTTACCCTTCGTGGGTTGAAGTCTCCATCAACGTGGATGTATGATAGCACCACCTATCAGAACCACGCCAAAAACATCCATGTCTCCAATTGCGTTTGAATCCTCCAAACCCTTCCCTTTACTTTCTTGCAAGTTGCATGCTTTAATTTCCGCTGCCTATACACTCTTTGCATGCTTGCTTGTATTGTGTGATGATTGCTTGACTTGTCCTAAAATAGCTAAAATCTGCCAAACTCTAAAATTGGGAAAAGGTTAAGTTTTTATTGGTCAAGTAGTCTAATCACCCCCCTCTAGACATACTTCAAGGTCCTACAAGTGGTATCAGAGCCTTGGTCTCCATTTGCTTTGATTTCCATAGCTTTTGGTGGTCATAGCCTTGGTTTCACAACCTAGGAGAGTATGACGTCTAGCGAGAGAAATTATCACCGTAGAGGTCCTTACTTTGATGGTACTAATTTTGCTAGTTGGAAGCATAAGATGAAAATGCATATTCTTGGACATAACCCCGCCGTTTGGGCAATTATTTGTATTGGCTTGCAAGGTGAATTCTTTGATGGGAGAGAACCAAACCGTGAAGCTAATGCGGAAGAATTGAAGATGGTGCAATACAACGCTCAAGCTTGTGATATCATCTTCAACGGATTGTGCCCCGAAGAGTTCAACAAAATCAGCCGTCTTGAGAATGCAAAGGAAATTTGGGATACTTTGATTGATATGCACGAAGGTACCGAGTCTGTCAAGGAATCCAAGTTGGATGTGCTCCAAAGTCAGCTTGACAAGTTCAAAATGAAGGATGGTGAAGGTGTCACTGAAATGTACTCTAGGCTTGCTCTTATCACAAATGAGATTGCCGGCTTAGGGGGTGAAGAGATGACCGACAGATTCATCATGAAGAAAATCCTAAGAGCATTGGATGGAAAGTATGATACCGTGTGCACATTGATCCAAATGATGCCAAACTACAAAGATCTCAAGCCAACAGAAGGCATTGGAAGAATTGTTGCTCATGAGATGTCACTCAAGGATAAGGAGGAACTTCACAACAAGTCAAGTGGTGCTTACAAAGCCTCAAGTGAAGCCCCCACATCATCAAGTGAGAAACAAACCTTCAATGAAGAATTAGGCTTAATGGTGAAGAACTTCAACAAATTCTACAAGAGTAGAAGCAAAGAAAGAAGCTCCAAGTCAAGGTCTTATCATGACAAGAGATCTTCTAGTCGAGAGCGCAATTGCTACAATTGTGGGAATCCTGGACACTACTCCAATGAGTGTACGACACCCTACAAAAGAAGAGAAGATTCTCCAAGAAGAAGGAGCAAAAGAGAAGAATCACCCCCAAGAGAGAGGAGGAGTAGAGATGATCGTTATGAACGAAGACCCTCACAGAGAAGCAAGGATTCGGAAAGGAAGGACAAGTCATCAAGGAGCTACACAAAACGAAGACATCACGCTCATGTTGGTGAATGGGTATCCGGCTCCGACTCCGACAATCACTCCGAGAGAAGCTATCACTCCGACTCCGAACATACTCAAGATGAAGGTGTTGCCGGTCTAGCACTTGTGTCAACCAACTCCTACGACATATTCGATTCACCAAATGAAGGTGTTGGAAGATGCTTCATGGCCAAAGGTCCAAAGGTAACACATCCCGAGTATGTTGATTACAATAGTGATGAAGATGACTTGCTTGTGGATGATGATTTACTTATTGACAACTCTAGTGATGAATACTATGATGAAACATCAATTAATCATGCTAATCAAACGAATGACAATGATAAGGAGAAAATTGAGCTTCTAACTAAAGAACTAAACACTCTTAAGTTGGCTCATGAAACTATCTTCGAAGATCATCGAGAACTTTTAAGGACTCATGAGAAGTTACGCTTTGAAAAGCTCAATCTTGAGCAAGAGCATGAGTTCTTAAAGGCAATCAATGATGATCTCCGCAAGAAAAGTTCTTCTTACATTGCCAAGCATTTACTCTTATCTACTTACATGCCTCAAGTCAAGTCTAGTAACAAGTACAAGAAAGATACTTCCTCTAGTAGTAACAACAATAATGTCAAATCCAATATTGTTGCTTCTAGCAGTTCTCTTGATTCCACTAATGATTCTCTTAGCCAAGTTACACTTGAGCAAGAAAATAGTTTATTGAAGGGAATTATAGAGAAAGGTGTTTACAAGAGCCTTGCCGGGAGTAAGCAATTCGAGGAAATTGTACGCAAGCAAGGAACACAGCGGAAGAATCAAGGTGTTGGTTTTGAACGAAAGTTCAATGCCAATGGAGTTGAGTGGGAAGAAGATCAATACCCCAAGAAGAAGTTTGTTCCTCAACAAGAGAAGTATGATCCTACTTCCTTCAAGGTGACACAAGCTCAAGATGATCTTCCACCACAAGACCACAAGAACAAAGGCAAGGACAAGCTTCAAGAAGAGATTGATGCATTTGAAGAAGCACCCAAGGCCTTGGTCAAGTGGATTCCCAAGACTACGTCAAGTTCTACTTCATCAAGTACAACTACAACTCCAAGGATTCCCATCAAGATGATGTGGATCCCGAAGAAGAAGAACTAGAGAGTTCTTGAGGGTGACTCCGCCAACATTCTTCACTCATATCATTTTGGCAAGAACAAGTGCAATCAACTTTCACATCTTGCACTAGTTCAAGGAGTCACAAACCCTCATGTTGGTAAGGCAAGGGACAAGGTAACCTAATGTTTTCATGGACATCATCTTGTGTGTGCATCGCTCTATGTCTATGGATATTCTTGTTTGTTCCATGTGGGACTAACCCATGTAGGCAAGTTGAAAGTGCAACTCACTCCAAAGGATTGCTCCAAATGATCTACATCAACATTGAGCATCTACATCTTCAACACATACGTGAAGTCATCATCGACAAAACCCAAGGTTAGTTCATCCCTCTAAGGGGGGATCTCACATCTAGGGGGAGCTTAACTCTAAGAATTGAGTCAGAGCAACTCTAATGGTGTGAACACATTAATGCATTATGTAAAAGTGGTAACCCCACTTGAGCTTAATACATGAGTATGACCTATGATCAAATGTTCTCATTTGACTCCTAAGTCAATATACTCATATATAGATGACTTAGTCATCGCCAATTGTTTGATAGATGCTAGAATTGGTTGTGCATGCTTTGTCACATATTTCATTTGCCATTTTATTGTGTGAGCATATTGGTGCATATTTTACTCATTCAAGGACATCCACTTGTTGTTTTGATTGTTTGGTTCTTTCTTCTTTGTGCCAAGTGGACAGATAATAATGCCTAAGAACCTTCTTTAGCTATCTATGCTTTTCTCGTCTCAAACTCTATTCATGCTACATCACAAAATTTGATCAAGTCAGATTCGAACCACTCTGTGTGAGGAGCACTCAGAGTCCCTGATTCGTCATAGACTTAAACTTCCAAAACCTCTTTGTGATTCTCGGTCTGACCGATTCCTCCATTTCGGTCCTACCGAGAGCATTAAGTTGATCTAAGTTTTCAATCTCGGTGCAACCGATTTGAACTTTTCGGTCACACCGAGTTGCTATAACTGAACACAGTTATGCATCTCGGTGCCACCGAGTTGTCCCACTCGATCACACCGACAGGGTCGGGCTATATATAGCCATGGGCAAAATTTTGGAAATTTCTGCGAAACCCTTCGCCCGCGCAACAGCTCGCTCTGCCATCGTGGTCTCCGGATCGTCTCCTCGTCGCCAGCATCCTCCTGTCGCTGGTCTCCGCCGCCGTCAACGGATTTCGTCCCCGCCATTGCCGCCGTAGCAAGTCCACCGCCAAGTTAGGGTATGGACTTGATCTTTGTGCTATCCACATCTGATTCCTAGCACATTGTTTTCATATTGATTCTTGCCACGATTGAAAATCTTCTATCCAGCCAAAGTAGTTCATAGATTGGATGTGATTCAAATTTTAAGGTTTAGGTTTTCGCCGAAACCATCTCGGACCCACCGAGTTGAAAAACTCAGTCTCACCGATTTGGCTTATGCCATTGCACTAGTGACTCTCGGTCTGACCGAGAATTACTAATCGGTGCAACCGATTTTAGGATTCAATGAAACCCTAGCAGTCTCGGTACCACCGAACTGAAACTCGGTCCAACCGAGATCATCAGTTTAGGTTCCAAAACTGCTTCGGTATCACCGAGTTTGAAAATCGGTGGATCCGAAATGCTTTCTGTGGAAAACTAAGACTGAACTTTTGAGTCATTCTTTTGCAAAAACATCTGCATTTTGTGATGCTCATCTTTTCTATCTCATCTATAACTCTTCACAGGGTCAGCATTCAGCTTGTGCAATATGTCTGATCAAAGTGACAGCCATAACCGGCCAGAAGAGCAGATTCACTTGAGTGAGGGCACTAGTCCCTCCAGTACTTCAGATGAAGGGAGCAGAAGTACTCCTAGCAATTTGCCTAAGGCTGCAACTAGGCAAAGGAGGAAAAGAACTTCAGATTCAGAGGATGAAGACTACAAAGCTGAGGAAGATGAGGCTACTTCCAAGAAAGTGGTGCTCAAGAAGGAATATGGCTCAGCAAAGGACATAAAGCCAGGCATGAAGATTAAAAGGCCTGGAAGAAGGCAACCTATGCCCAAGGCCAGAGCATCAACTCAACTGCCTGAAAATCCTGATCCCAAAGAGCCAGCTGATGAAAGCAAGAAGAGGAAGGAAAGGGTCAAGAAGACCATGGCCAGAGTTGTAGGGCAACCTTCCATGATGGAAGAGGAAGAGTTTGCTGCACCAGCACCAAAGGCACCAAAGCTTATGGGTGATGCAATCAGATCAGGGGCTGCAACATCTAAGCCCAAGGAAGCACCCAAAGCTGCCCCCAAGGCCAAGTCTGCACCAAAGAGGAATACTAGGAGTATTCCAGCTGCTGAGAAGAACAAGGCCCCAGTGCGTGAGGTTGCAGAGGAGGAAGATGAAGAAGGACAGGTTCTAAGGAAGCTCAAGCCCAAGATACCAGACCACAATGATGCCCATCCTGTGGCTGAGGACATGAGAATTAGGAAGGATTCAGAGCTGAGACTGTGGAGGATGGAAGATCCATATGCCATAAGGAGAAGAACTGTTGTTGATTACAGGTTCCATACAAAGGAACAGCAGGACTTCTATGAAACAATTCTGTTGGACAAGAAGCCCATAGTCTGTGGCATGAGGTGGGTTGACTGGAAATACATCAAGGAGAATGAAGAGCACTATCCTGGAGTGCAAGACAGCTTTGTTGCTTGTGGAGTTGCAGATTTTGTTGGACAGAAGTTCACCAACTGGAATGATGAACTTATCATGCAATTCTACTCCACAACACATTTTTATCCAGATGGAAGAATTATTTGGATGTCTGAAGGTACAAGGTACCAGTCCACTGTAGAAGAATGGGCAAGTCTGATAAATGCCCCAAAGGAGAATGATGATGATCTGGACATTTATGCAAAGAAGAAGATGGGTCACAATTCAATGGCTCACATGTACAAGGAGATCCCAAACAAAGCCCTGGAGACTTTCACTTTTGGATCAGTTCATTTTCTGCTGTCAGGGCTGCCTACCATAAATTGGATTCTGAGGCACACTTTGTTGCCCAAGTCAGGTGACCACAACATGATCAGAGGGCATGCCATCAATATGTTGCATTTAGTTGATGTGCCACAAAAATTCAAAGCCATGAGCCTTATAGTTGAAACAATCAAGAGGACTGCAGCAAATCAGAAGAGGACTGTGGATATGCACCTCAGATTCAAGAATTGATAAACTCAAAGATGGGCATAGGAAAATATCTATTGGATAGGGAACATTTTCCACTCTATCCAGACTTTGAGGACAATGAGGTTGTCATGAATGAGGATGATCTATCATCAGTTCAAGCTCAGGAGAAGAAGGAGAAGGCAAGGAAGGAGAAGGCTGCCAAGATGCCAACTCAAGAGGAGGCATCTGAATATTTCTTGAAAACCAAACAGGAGCAGCTTGGTTACTTGATAGCATCATCTCTGAGGATTGAGAAGGGGTTGGCCACCCTAACTCAAAACCAGGAGAGCCTGGAAAGAATCATGGAACAAAAATTCTATGATCTAGATGTCAAGGTAACTGAGATTCAGTCAGTTGTGGAGCAGCTGCAGGATGACATGCAGGAGAGGAAGGGCAGGACTACCACAAATGTGTTTGCCAGAGTGCCCAGAGCCCAGAGGTCAGTTGCAATGCCAGTGACAGACACTAGAGCAACATCTTCAGCACCAGCTACTGCCCCTTCAGCTCCGGTGCAACCAGCTTCAGCATCAACTCCAGCACCCTCTACATCAACTGAAGCCTTCGTCCTTGGAGTTATCAGGACACCACCGCCAGAAGATCAAGCCTGAGAGTCGATCTAGAACTATGCATTTTCCATGAACTTTTTGGTAATTTGTTGCCAAAGGGGGAGAAAAAAGTATAGATCATAGGCTTCGAGAGAGAGTGTGTTGCTTTTGTTCTCTCTTACTTTATTTGGTGGTTTTTCAATCTTTGCTTGCTTTTGGTTGAGATACTATGCTTGTGAGACATTGATGATCATGTGTTTGATCATAAGCTACAGTTATGCATGTTTGATGATATTATCCTATCTATCTTATGTGATCACTCACTATGCTTGGTGATGAGTCCATGTATTCATTGTCTATTATTTTGAGCGCTCCACCAAGATGTATGTGACATGGAAGAGTAACCCATGAGCCTAATTCATTGTGCATTTGCAGTCCAAAGCAAATCTAAAACTATGCACAAATTTAGGGGGAGCTCTTGCTTATCACATACTTCTCAAAGAGACAATGTTATTTAAATTTTATTATCATTTGTCGAAGCTTTGATCTATATGTTGTCATCAATTACCAAAAAGGGGGAGATTGAAAGTGCAACTATCCCTAGGTGGTTTTGGTAATTCATAAAAACATATAGCTCATTGAGCTAATGCTATTCCAAGACTATTGTTTCAGGAAAGCTCAATGAATGGCATGGCATGGATGATGAAAGTGGATCCCTCAAAATACTAAGGACAAAGGATTGGCTCAAGCTCAAAAGCTCAAGACTCTTCATTTTACATTTTAGTGATCCAAGATCACATTGAGTCTATAGGAAAAGCCAATACTATCAAGAAGGGATGAGGTGTTGCTTAATGAGCCTCTTGCTTCATGTGCTTAGTGATATGCTCCAAAAACCCTCAACTACTTTCCCACATCCACAAATGACCTAAACCTAAAGCCAAAATCGGTCACACCGATTCTTTCTATCCGGCGCCACCGATTCCAAAAGTCATAGCCACTGCCACAAACCCTAAGCAAATCGGTCTTACCAATAGGGATCTCGGTCTCACCGAGATGGGATTGTAATCTCTCTGTTTCCCTTCGTAACATTTCGGTCGAACTGAAGTGAGCGATCGGTCCCACCGAGATTGCAATGTAAACTCTCTGTTTCCTTTTTGTAACATTTCGGTCTCACCAAAAAGAGCAAATCGGTCCCACCGAGTTTACCTGACCAACTCTCTGGTTAGCTAATTACCAAAATCGGTCTCACCGAGTTTGTGTAATCGGTCTCACCGGGATTACATTATGCCCTAACCCTAACCAAATCAGTCTCACCGAGATGCATGTCAGTCCCACCAAAAATCACTAACAAACACTAGGTTTACTAAATCGGTCCGACCGAGTTTAACGATTCGGTCCCATCGAGTTTGGTAAATTGTGTGTAACGGTTAGATTTTGTGTGGAGGCTATATATACCCCTCCACCTCCTCTTCATTCGTGGAGAGAGCCATCAGACTAAACCTACACTTCCAACTTACCATTTCTGAGAGAGAACCACCTACTCGTGTGTTGAGGCCAAGATATTCCATTGCTACCATATGAATCTTGATCTCTAGCCTTCCCCAAGTTGCTTTCCACTCAAACCCTCTTTCCACCAGATCCAAATCCTATGAGAGAGAGTTGAGTGTTGGGGAGACTATCATTTGAAGCACAAGAGCAAGGAGTTCATCATCAATGCACCATTTGTTACTTCTTGGAGAGTGGTGTCTCCTAGATTGGCTAGGTGTCACTTGGGAGCCTTCGACAAGATTGTGGAGTTGAACCAAGGAGTTTGTAAGGGCAAGGAGATCGCCTACTTCGTGAAGATCTACCGCTAGTGAGGCAAGTCCTTCGTGGGCGACGGCCATGGTGGGATAGACAAGGTTGCTACTTCGTGGACCCTTCGTGGGTGGAGCCCTCTGTGGACTCGCACAGCCGTTACCCTTCGTGGGTTGAAGTCTCCATCAACGTGGATGTACGATAGCACCACCTATCGGAACCACACCAAAAACATCTGTGTCTCCAATTGCGTTTGAATCCTCCAAACCCGTCCCTTTACTTTCTTGCAAGTTGCATGCTTTAATTTCCGCTGCCTATACACTCTTTGCATGCTTGCTTGTATTGTGTGATGATTGCTTGACTTGTCCTAAAATAGCTAAAATCTGCCAAACTCTAAAATTGGGAAAAGGTTAAGTTTTTATTGGTCAAGTAGTCTAATCACCCCCCTCTAGACATACTTCAAGGTCCTACAGTTATCAAGAACTTTTTTTGGCGCCGTTGGCGGGGAGCATAGCTATATTTGTTGAGTCAATTGGGATTATTATCATATTATCACAATGAAGAATCTGAAGGATGCTAAGACTAATATTTTTAACTCAAAGACGTGGGGAGGTAAGGAACTGCTATCCAACTCTACTTTAGATTCACCTTCTGTTATAAGTAAACTTGCAACACCACCACATGCTATTTATTCTGATATGTTGCAATTTGTTGATGAAGCTACATCTGCTATGAATGCTACTTATGATGATGCTAGCACCTTTCTTGATGATGATGTGCCACTAGGTGAATTTCTTGATGAACAAATTGCTAGAGTAAGACAACATGATATTGTTGAATCTGATGATGAGCTTGAAACTGAAAATCTTGAAACTCCTACTAGAACTAGCCCTCCTAGATATGAATTGCCAAAAGTATCGGAAGGTTATGATATGAGTGAGGAGGCAAGTAGAGATATTCTTGCTTGTAAGGATAGAGATGATCAAGATAAACTATTATGCAGGTATAAAGAAAGACCTCTGAATGCTAAAATGAAATGTGATCCTAAGTTTGCTACTTCACCTATCTTTATTGATGATAAGGATTATGAATTCTCTATAGACCCATAGTTAATTACTTTGGTTGAATCTGATCCTTTGCATGGTTATGAAACTAAAACTGTTGTGGCTCATCTTACTAAGTTGAATGACATAGCCACCTTTTTTGCTCATGATGAGAAGATTCACTATTATTATATTCTCAAGTTATTTCCGTTCTCATTAAAGAGTGATGCTAAAGCTTGGTACAATAATCTTGCTCCTGGTTGTGTGCGTAGTCCCCGGGATATAATTTATTACTTCTCTAAAAAATATTTACCTGCTCATAAGAAACAAGTTGCCTTGTAGGAAATATTTAACTTTGCGCAAATTGAAGAAGAGAGTCTCCCACAAGCTTGGGGGAGGCTTCTCCAATTGCTTAATACTTTTCTTGATCATCCTCTTAAGAAAAATGAAATACTTGATATCTTCTATAATGGACTAACCGATGCTTCTAGGGATTTCCTAGATTTTTGTGCTAGTTGTGTTTTTAGGGAATGAACTATTGGGCAAGTTGAAGAATTATTGAATAACATATTAAAAAATTATGATGATTGGACTCCTCCTGAAACACCTATTAAACCCACTCCAAAGAAGAGGGGTATCTTATATCTCAGTCCTGAAGATATGCAAGAGGCAAAGAAATCTATGAAGGAAAAAGGTATTAAAGCCAAGGATGTTAAAAATTTACCACCTATTGAAGAAATACATGGGCTTGAAGCACCACCACCACCTAAGGTGGTAGAGGTAAAATATTTGATGAAATTCAATGATAGTGATGATCCTCATAATAAACATCCTAGTCAATGCCTTTATGAGTTTGATAATTACATTAGAAAGCAAGATCACTTCAATGCAAATGTTATGAAACAATTGAAATACAACTCTGATATGATTGCCCTCTTAAGTGACTTGTTATTTAGAATCTCAAATGATGTTAGAGGTGTAGGAAAGCATGCCTCTATGGTTCAAACTCAATTAGAACAAGTTGCTAAATCTCAATGAGAGTTGCTTGATGAAATGAACAACAATATAAGTGACTTTGCTGTTACAGGAGGTAAAATGACTCAAGAACCACTTTATCCTGAGGGACACCCAAAGAGAATTGAATAAGACTCTCAAAGAATTAACACTAATGCACCTAGTCCTTCTAAAAAGAAAACGAAGAAGAAAAATAATAGGACTTTGCACGCCTCAAGTGAACCTGAAGTAGAAAAACCTCCTGATAATGATAATGAAGTATCTATCTCTGATGCTAAAACTCAATCTGGTAATGAACACTCATCTTCTGATAATGAAAAAGATAATGATGAGGTTCATGAAGACACTCAACCTGATAATAGAGAACCAGACAATGATGTTGAGATAGAACCAGCTGTTCATCTTGATAACCCACAACCCAAGAATAAAAGATATGATAAAAGAGACTTTGTTGCTAGAAAACATGGAAAGGAAAGAGAACCGTGGGTTAAAAAACCTATGCCCTTTCCACCTAAGTCAACTAAAAAGAAAGATGATGAAGAATTTGAACGCTTTGCCGAAATGATTAGGCTAGTCTTTTTGCGTACTCGCTTGACTGATATCTTAAAAATGCCTCCTTATGCAAAGTACATGAAAGACATCATCACCGATAAGTGAAAAATACCGAAAGCTGAAATCTCCACCATGCTTGCTAACTATACTTTTAAGGATGGAGTACCTAAAAAACTTGGAGATCTGGGAATACCTACTATACCTTGCTCCATCAAAAGAAATTATGTGAAAACTACTTTATGTGATTTGGGAGCTGGTGTTAGTGTTATGCCTTTCTCTTTATATAAAAGACTTGATTTGAATAAACTCACACCTATTGAAATATCTTTGCAAATGGCTGACAAATCAAGTACCATACCTATCGGTATTTGTGAGGATGTGTCCGTTGTTATTGCTAATGTTACTATTTTGACCGACCTTGTTATACTTGAAATGCCTGAGGATGACAACATGTCGATTATCATTCGTAGACCCTTCTTGAATACTGCAGGAGCTGTTATTGATTGCAATAAAAGCAAGGTAACTTTTCATATCAATGGTAATGAGCATACAGTGCACTTTCCGAAGAAACAATTCCAAGTGAATGGTATTAATGTTATTGAAAAATCTCTGACAATCACTATTGGAAGTTTTCAACTACCTCTACCTAGTGTCAAAAAGAAATATGAAATGCTTATTGTTGGGGACATTCATATCCCCATTGAGGTAACTTAGTGATTTATGAAAGTTCTTTGGTTTCATGCTAATCGAAAGTGATTGTTAATAAGACTTGATCAACCTTATTAATGGATCATTTTTGAGAGGTATGAAGTTGATGAATTTAGTGAGCACTACCTTCTGTCCCTACCTTTTGTTTTCTGTTTTTCTTAGTTAAATAAAATAATATTCCATGCCTTTTCTATTTTTTGAGTTTTCCGTGCAATACAAAAATGACCAAAAATAAAAGTTTTCAGAATGCCCTAAAAATTTAATACGATTTTTTCTCAATATTTTTGAATTTCTGGTGCAAATAATATCAATGAGAGGTACACCAGGTGGGCACAACCCACCTGGGCGCGCCAGGACCCCCAGGCGCACCCTGGTGGGTTGTGGTCCCCACGTGGGCCCCCTTACTTACTTCTTCTTCCCACATCACCACATTCCTCCAGAAAAAAATCACCATTGCTATCTCCCTCCTGTTCTTGCTCCCGAAACCGTGGATTTCGATCTCTTTGATCGAAGCTCCATTTCCGAAACTGTTTCGGGGAATTTGGTTGGTATGTCACTCCTCCATGTGTCCAATTAGTTTTTGTTTTAGTGGTTTATATTTTGAATAATTAGCTACTCTTGGTGCTGTTGTAGATGAGCTTGCATGTTGAATTCTTAGAGCCCTAGGTAGTTTGAATGCTTGCTATGGCCTCTATACAGCCCTATGAGTAGTTGCTATCATGTTTGTGAAGTTTTGTTAACAATTTTTTGTGATTTTTTTCAGAAAATTGTACGCGAACATTATGAACTTCTTTGGAAGAAGTTCTTCGAGGAGGAGAACCTTAGAGGAATCTTCTAGCAACAGCTCCGCTCGTCGGTCTTATGTTGAACCAAGTGAAAGTTCCATTCGAAGTGCCACCACCAAAACATGCTTATGGCCGTGCAACGATTATATGATGAGTGTGGGCATTAAGGAGGAATTTGAGAAATATGTTCACAATGCCGATCTCGGTCCCTACATTTCAGATAAGTGCGACCAACACCTCATCCTCACTGAATCATTTGTCAAAGGATTTAAATTTCTTCCCCGTGAGTCTAGGGTGTCATTTAAACTGTATGAAAAATCCATTTACCATATCTTTAGAAAGGTTTGCTCACCTCTACAAAATCCAATTCTGGGGTTCGCTCGATGAGCCACCGAGGTACGAGTTTGAAATATTTTTGACCAGTCTTTGGTATGGTGAAACTAGGGGAGTGATGCAAGGTAGAATAAAGAGCATACATTTTCCTGCAATTCAGTACTTCACATTATTTAATGGAAAATGTATTGTAGGCAAACAAGATTGTAGTACACTTTGTGCTCCTGATCTGAGCCTCATACGCACCTCTATCAACGGTGATAGAAGTTATAATCTTGGAGCAATTGTTGCATGTAGGTTACAACACAACGTTGGTAGTGGATATTTTTATGGTGGAATTTATGCCACACGCTTAGCAAGAGGGCTAGGTGTTTCACCTTTGCCCTATTATTCTATTTTACCCATGCAGTACCTAGACTTTGATGCTTATAAACATCATAATATTCTGAGAGGTGATCCCCATAATTTCACTTATAAATTGACGTTTAACAAGGACTCTATGGTAGACACATATTTGCCAGCACCTGCTCTCTTTAATGTTCATAACAGGGGAAGATATTATGTTCTTGAGAGTAAGGCCCGAGCTCATAACGCAGCGGTTGTGGCTGCACGACGGGCTGAGGCATCCGCACCGAGAGCCTCCATGAGCTACCACTCTGACTGTTACACAAGCTACTGACTAATTACCAAGTTAGGCGAAAAGACTAAGTTTCGGGGAGTACATATTTCCACCGACATTACATTCATGGTCACACATTTCATTTCAGTTGTCGGTGTCCACACTTTTTCATTGTATTATCCATGTTAGATTTATTTTCTTGCTTTCTTCTTGTGTGTTTGAAAAACTTTGAGAAAATCCAAAAATATGTTTCTTGCTTCTTTTTTATTTTTCTTCCTAGATAAATTGTTGTAGCACTAAAAGGAAAAAACCCAAAAATAATTCCTTGTTCTTCTTTTACTTGCTGGGAGCTTTCCCGTGTAAATATTTTTTCTCATTTTTTCTTTTCTCTTTTCATTTGCTTGTTTATGAAAAACCAAAAACTCCAAAAATATTCTAGTGTGTTTCCTGAATTTCTTTTCTTTTTATTGAGCCATACCGAGGAGAAGACCACGATGAAAATGTTGAGTGGTTCTCATTTGCACTATTGTTGATCTGACAAAGAGCCCATATTACTTTATCTTCTCCTCTTGAATAAAATGTTTCCAGATTCCAGCTTAGTCCACGGCACTCTTGCACTACTATTGTTTTCAAATCGTTCAGCCATGCAAGTGAAAGGTAATAATGACAATATTCGATGAGCTGGCCGTGGTAGAGAGAAACGGGCATGAACTCGACTTGTTCTGTTTTTGTAAATATGTTTAACCTACTATCCATGATTCAGCCTATTATGATCAAACATGTTTGCAATAAAAATTAGAGATTATAGTTTCTCATGCCATGCATAAGTAGCTAGGAGTGAATAATGACTTATCTTGGATGTCAACACTGTGTTAAAATGATTGTGATGTAGTACGATGATATGGTATCCTCCTCTGAATGTTTGATTGGCTTGACTTGGCACATGTTCATGCATGTAGTTGAATCAAAACCAACATAGCCTCTATGATATTTATGTTCATGGTGTTCATATCCTACTCATGCTAGTATCCAATGTTACTTATGCATAATGCATGTTCATGACCGTTGTTGCTCTCTAGCTGGCCACTTCTCAACCTATTTGCTAGCATTCCCCTGTACTAAGTGGGGATTCTGCTTGTACATCAAAAACCTGAAACCAAAGTTATTCCAGATGAGTCCACCATACCTACTTATATGCGGTATTACCCTGCCGTCCTGCATGTGCCACCTCTAAAAACTTCAAATAAATATCCTTTTTGTGTGCCTGGATTGTTCATAGAGCATCAGGAGGTAGTTGGTATCTTCCATTCTAAGTGGGTTATTCTCATATTGGGTGTTTATTCACTCACCATTGCACGAGAAAAGAGCGGTAATAGGGATTCCCAGTCCCAAATTGCAAAAGAATTCATCAATAATCAAACAAAAACTTCTATGGAGCAAAAAAGAACCTTTACTTTACCGCTTGGGAACCACTACTAATTTGTTTAGCATGGAAGATATTGATAAATGATGGTCGCGAAGTGAACAAGAAGGGTGCATGTCTCAAAATTTCATTTACCTCTGTTTTAAAAACTTGAGCTCTGGCACCTCTGCAAATCAATGCTTCCCTTTGTGAAGGGACTATCTATTTACTTTTATGTTGTGTCATCACCTTCTCAAATAAGCGTCAGAACATGAGAGCACTGCTATCATGCCGATGCATTGTGTGTAGCTAATGTTGGGTGCATCATGACTGAATCTTTTCTACCATGAGTTACAATGTTTAGTCGCTGCTTGAACTTTGGGGGTGCTCTGCATTTATGTTTTGCGGTCTCAGAAAGGGCTAGCGAGATACCACTATTGTCATATTGTATCATGGTTGTTTTGACAACGTGTTGCTGTTTCAGATATCTTATTATTGCTCTCTAGCTGATTATGTCATTGATATGAGTTAATATAATTTTTAAGAGTTATTGCCGACATGGTTAGTTATAATCTTTGTTGAAAATCTGGGTGTTGTTTAATCTTATTTATGAAACAAGAGCAAAAGAGTTCATAAAAGTTTTTCTTTTTCACTTTTAGTTTATCAACTAAATTTCTTGAGGACAAGGAAAGGTTTAAGCTTCGGGGAGTTGATACGTCTCCGTCGTATTTACTTTTCCTAATGCTTTTCCTCTTGTTTTGGACTCTAATTTGCATGATTTGAATGAAACTAACCGGGACTGACGTTGTTTTCAGAAGAACTACCATGGTGTTGTTTTTGTGCAGAAATAAAAGTTCTCGGAATGAAACGAAACTTTGCGAGGATTTTTATACAATAAAAGAAAATATCTGGAGCCAAGAACCACTAGAGGGGGCACCTGGGTGGACGCCCAGGTGGGTTGTCCCCACCTGGTGGCCCCAAAGACCCTGAAACCTATGCTATAAAATCACATATTTCCAGAAAAAACCAGGGAGAGAATTATCGCGTTTCACGAGACGGAGCCACCGCTGTATCCTGTTCTTCATCGAGAGGCCAGATCTAGAGTCCGTTTGGGGCTCCAGAGAGGGGGATCTTCGATCTTCGTCATCACCAACCCTTCCCCATCGCCAATTCCATGATGCTCCCCACTGTGAGTGAGTAATTCCTTCGTAGGCTCGCTGGTCGAAGAGGAGTTGGATGAGATTCATCATGCAATCGAGTTAGTTTTGTTAGGGCCTGATCCCTAGTATCCACTATGTTCTGAGATTGATGTTGCTATGACTTTGCCATGCTTAATGATTGTCACTTTGGGCCCGGGTGCCATATTTCATCTGAACCATTTATGTTATCACCATTATATCCATGTTCTAGATCTGATCTTGTAAGTTATAGTCACCTACTATGTGTTATGATCCAGCAACCCCGAAGTGACAATAGTCGGGACCACTCCCGGTGATGACCGTAGTTTGAGGAGTTCATGTATTCATCGTGTGTTAATGCTTTGTTCTGGTTCTATATTAAAAGGAGGCCTTAATATCCCTTAGTTTCCAATAGGACCCCTCTACCACGGGAGGGTAGGACAAAAGAAGTCCTGCAAGTTCTTTCCATAAGCACGTATGACTATTTACAGAATACATGCCTACATTATATTTATGAATTGGAGCTAGTGCCATATCGCCCTAGGTTATGACTGTGTCATGATGAATATCATCCAACGAATCACCGATCCAATGCCTACGAATTTACCTTATATTGTTCTTGCCAAGTTACTACTGCTACAAAATCACTGCTATCACTGTTACCGTTACTATTGCTACTGCTACTATTATCAAAGCTATCATATTACTTTGCTACTAATCACTTTGGTGTAGATAATTAATCTCCAGGTGTGGTTGAATTGACAACTCAGCTGCTAATACTTGCAAGTATTCGTTGGCTCCCCTTGTGCCGAATCTATAAATTTGGGTTGAATACTCTACCCTCGAAAACTGTTGCGATCCCGTATACTTGTGGGTTATCTGAGGGTTGGTGGTGGAGTTTCTTCTCAGGGAGGGTGGGAGAGGCCTACTAGAAAAACAGGGGGTACGACTGCAATAACAATAAGAGAGGGGATGCGTGTTTGTGTGTGCACATGCATGTGAAAGATGGGTCGGGAGGCATGCATGGATGATGAGGGGGGACGATATGTGTGTGGTAAGCATACCTAACTTGATATGTAAATTGATTGTCCCGTGTCAGAGAAAGTGAGATATAAAACTAGTGAGGTACATCAATCGGTGCATGGGGAAAAAGAGTTATAGTCGACCTAGATATATGTAGGAAGATTGATTGATATGCATGCGCGTGTTAGAGGAAAATTTGGCTCAGCGAGACGGATAGAGAGAGAGAGAGAGGTATGTGGATCGGAGCTGGTGTAAGATGCATACTATGTCGAGAGGGGAAGGAGTGTGCGAGTGCAAGATCGATGAAAAGAGGGGCGAGAGTGTGCATGTGTGTGGGACCGTATTAGACAAAAGGAGGCATGGATGGTGCGAAGAGAAGAGGGAAAGAGTGTGTTTGTGGTAGGTAGACCTAGCTAGAGAGGTATAATGATCGGTGTGTGACAGAAAGAAGGGGCTGGGGAGACCTACAAACACCGTGGGAGAACAATCTAAAGAAAAATAAGGAATGTGTGCGATGGAGAGAACATTAAGGGAGGGTGACGGCGAGGCGGGTGTGTATATGCAGGAGAGAAAATAGTGCTAGCTACAAAGAGAAGAGGATTGTGTGGGTGTGAAAGACTAACAGAGATCATAATTTTTTTAAAAGTGGATTCAGATATTTGAATAAGAGATCATAGTGTTTTAAAGCGACACATGCATGAATATAATGGTGATACGCATGGTGTGGTTACGAACATGTTATCTATATATATAATATGCATATAACATTTATTTGAATTTGTAATAATGTTTGGCTTTTGTAGCTCATGGCTAAATCTTGAGATGATGTAGGGAGTAGGACACTATACTTTGTGTGATAAACATAGTGTACATATGAAACATGGTTTAGATTATGAAGATCTAGCTAGTACTTAAAATGTACTATTATTTGGAATAACCATCAAATTTATTCAAAATTTTGAATTTGAGTTAATATAGTACAAATAATTCATATCCAACTCTACAGTAATCATGGGGTGTGTTGTTAAGATAATATACATATGATGGTTTAACTTGGCAACAATCATGATTGTACATTATTATTCAAATAGACAAACGGATTCAAATTTAGTTTGAATTGCAGCGGTAGTATATACATTTGGAATGCACTAAAATGTTCATCTGAGTAGGTTACATGCATTATACACCTAGCATTTTTTTAATTGGACATAACATGGATTCCAAGTTTTGATAGCAGTTGTACAGTAAAACAGGACAAGACTCTCTCTTGTTTGTACGAATAGTTTTTTTTTGTTGAGGGAAGTGTGAGTTTATTTGGTACGTTACATGTTAGGCTTGTCCCGAAATTTCAACCCGCGCCGTGTTATCCCAAAAATTTAGATATCGCTTCGTCTCTTTGTGCTCCGAAAACTCGCTCCTTCTCAACCCGCACCTTGCTATCCCAAAAGTACAACACGCGCGAAAACTCCCTCCTGCTGCCAAATCTCGACATGCAAAATCCCCGTTCTAACCCTGAGTCGAAAGGGGCGCTAATTCAAATCGGTGGGGGTACTTTTGTAACACACCCTACATTTCGGACAAGCGCGTCCCTAAGTCATGGTTCCCCCTCCCATCACCTCCTTTTTGCCATTCGAAAACCTAGGCCGCCATAACCTCTCTGCTTCAACTGCAAAACCCCACCCTCCTTCGCCGGCCATCCCACTCCTGCCCAGCCGGAGCCTCTTCCCCGACAATGTCGTCCACCACAACAGCTCAACGTCCCTCATCCATCGCCCGGATGAGGATCCATCGTCAATCTCATCATCGTGCTAGTTCAGCTGCCCCATCCTCCACCTCCAGGGAGCTGCTCCGACGGTTGCCTCGTCTTTCGCG
Source organism: Triticum aestivum (assembly GCF_018294505.1). Taxonomy (NCBI): domain Eukaryota; kingdom Viridiplantae; phylum Streptophyta; class Magnoliopsida; order Poales; family Poaceae; genus Triticum; species Triticum aestivum. Next base: position 103,793,343 of record NC_057801.1, on the reverse strand, counting down.
GCTGCTCCATCCCCACAGCGCCGCCTTAACTTGCTCCAACGGAACTGGAACATACTCTCCGACTCCTTGGTTGAAGCCAAGGCCTACTTTGTTGTACACTCATCGCATCGCACCTTCTCCTTAACCAGACCTCCCGGCGGCGCCGGTGCTCGACCCCACTCTCCCATGGTGCGGCTACCTCAACACTGGCACCACCGCGGACATCTCCACGGTGGCTGTCCTCTAGTGCGAGGCTCCCTCGGCAGCGGTGGCCATACCAGCCGAAGCTGCTGCTACTGCTCCAGCTCTCGCTCGCTCGTGTTGCCGCTATGCTCTTCCTCTCCCTCGTGTTGCTACTCTGCTCTTGCTCTTGCTCTTGTTGCTGATGCTGGTACACGGGCGGCTGCAGCTAGACAAGTTGCTGCTTTGGCTCTAGTTCGCGTTGCTGCTCCACGGGCTACTGCTCTGGCTGCTATCTGCTAGTGTGTTCCATGTCGATCGCCTGCTGATTTAGATCACTGTTTCTCTACTACTAGTGTGCGCACGACCTAAACTACATGTGAAGTGATTCTCTGCTACTAGTGCATTCAGTTTTGAAAGTAACATTCAGATTCCATAGTAAACTTTAGTTTCAACAATTCAGTTCAGAGTCAATAGTTTTTACCTCATCTGTTGGAGTCACATGCTTTTTGGTGATGTAAATGTTATGTCTACCACTTTTTGGTAATGTGTTTTACATAGTCAACTCCCCCAAGCTTAACCCAGTGCTTGTCCTCAAGCAATTCAGTTGACAAACAAAAAGTGACAAAGAAAAACTTTTACAAACTTTGTTTGATATTTTTGTTGCAAATATGTCTAACCGATGTTCAGGTTTTCAGCAAAGATTATGAACTAACCATATTCACAATAACCCTTAGGTCTCACATTTACTCATATCAATAGCATAACTAACTAGCAAGCAATAATAAGATATCTTGGATAACCACACTTTTTCAAAACAATCATGATACAATATTATATGATGGTATCTCGCTAGCCCTTTCTGAGACCGCAAAACATAATGCAAAGCACCTCTGAAGTTCAAGCACTGACTAGACATTGTAATTCATGGCGAAAGAAATCCAGTCACACTCATACTCAACATCGACTAAAAACAAAGCATATAAATGACAATAGTGCTTTCCAGTTGGTGCTTCAATAAGAAGATGATGACTCAACAATAAAAGTAAATGGATAGGCCCTTTGTAGAGGGAAGCAGGGATTTGTAGAGGTGCCAGAGCTCGAAGCTTTTAAAACATAGATGAATATAATTTTGAGAAGGTTTGCTTTCATTGTCAACCTAACAACCAAGAGATCTCACCATTTTCCATGCTACACACATTATAAGCGGTTCCCAAACAGAATAGTAAAGTTTTTACTCCCCATCCACCAACAAACACGAGCCATCACTACTATATGATGCTGATAATGCGACACTTCGATCAGAGACCCTTCGATGAAACTGTGTGCGATGCAATAATTGCAAATGGTGGTGTAAAACCCATCAAAAAAGGTGCAAAACGTTTGCGATGACGGATGCATCAAACACGGTTCAGATTTTAGTTGTGTGTGTGATGCAGGGCATCAATGAACTATTTGTGATGATGAAGAAGAACATAAACAGGCAGCCAAATGAAGGCGTGTGCGATATACGACATACAATTCACTTGGATTAACTGTTTGCGATGAGGTGGAACAACAGAAATGGGCAGCGAGATAAAGGTGTGGCGATTGAGGGCATACTCTTCAGAAGGATTAACTGTTTGTGATTAGGCAATAGAACAGAAACGGTCACCCAGATCAAAGTGTCTGTGATTGATGGCATACACTTCACATGGATGAACTGTTTGCGATTAGCCACAACAAACAGAAACAGTTAGACATATCAATGTGTGCATGCTAGACGGGCACACATTCTAATTAAAAGAAGCATGTCCGATGGTTATAACGAGCGCACACGGTTGTTGGAACAAGACATGTGCTGACATTGCCTATTGCGGTGCACCCTATGGTGCAAATGCCACGTATGCGGCCGAGAAAGCGTGCCCATGTTACGCCGTCCAGGAATAGTGCCGCACTAAGAAATTATAAAACCGTCAATCAATTTTGAGCATGCGTCCGGTCACATTCCAAATTGGAAACCTGTTCACACCGATCAAAACCTAAACCATTTCCCACTTAGGAGTGTATTAGTACTCGGTTATAAATACTACTACTCCAAGATGAGAGCACATTCCTTCTCAACTCCTCATCCACAAAAACAAACAAGTCATTCGTCATCGTTCCCTTGCGTCTGCCATGGCCAACATGAGTTTTGGGTCGAGAGATTGCCACCAGGGAGAGGCGGGCATGGAAGCGTAAGCACGACAGATGTCCCACCTCGCTGCGAAAGCAGCCGACATGTCCCGCCGCACGGCCATAGCAGCACAGAGGTCCCGTCGCTCTGTCGATGGAGCAGACTGGTCCGGCTGCACCGCGGAAGCAGCAGAGATGTCCTGCCGCATGGCGAATGCAACAGAGATGTCCTCCCGTGTCACAACGGCCGGGGAAAATGTCTCACGGGTAGGCGAGGACACTTACAGGCGCATGCATGCGATCGTCCATAGCCAGATGGATCAGATCTTCGGCTGGGCGAGGTTGCAGGACAACATGAAAGCCTCGTTTGAACAGGCTATCGGCATCATCCGGCAACTAAGGGAGAGCAATGCGAAGCTCCGGCCGAGCGCGACCTGCTAAGGGCAAAGATCGTCGGAAGTGCGGAGCAGCAGGAGGAGACCACTACCTTGTTGAAGAGGACCAACGTCACCATCGAGAAACTTATGGACGAGAATGCCGTGCTGCGCATGAAGCAGAAAAGGCTTGTGGAGGAATCCGTGGGTGCTCTCAAGCAGCATCTTGAGGACAGGAAAGAGCTCATCGCCGCTCGCCGCGGATACTAGTTCCCGCGGCCTACAGCAACGCATCAAGAAAGTAGAGATCAACGAGCCAGATCATTGTCTTCCTTCTTCTTTTGCCCTTGTGTATTTTGGTTGTTGCCGCATGTGGCTTTTTTAGTTATGTTCCTAAATAGGTAAGACAATTATTATCCACTGTCATCGTCCTTATATTCATCATGCTTGCTATAAGTCGCAGTCGATGCTATATAGGTCCGTTGGATCTTACATCAAGATCCGTGCAAAACTTTCTTTTCAGATTTTCATTTTTCTCTCTTAAATCTAAGTGCAATGAGACATAGCCATGCCATGAAACGGGGGCTCGGGCGCCATTAATGGAGACATTGGGAGGGAGGTGCGCGGCGGATAGAGGTCAAAGTCTCTCCTCCCTATGAGCACGCACAAGGTTATGATCGCACATCTCCCGTACTCAAATAGCTACCCCGCATGGCACCTCCTAGCCAATAAAAAAGGGGACGTGTGGCGGCACGCAATTGGTAAGTTGAACGCCCACAGTTTCAATAATACGCGTGTTTCCGATTTGTAACGTGACATCACTTGTTCCAAAATGACTTTGTTGATTGTTAATGCTGGTGCCATGTCATGACACCATGCCAAGTTTCATGATTTTCAAGCGACCTTTGGATTTCCCGGAAATTTTAAACCAAGTTTCGCACACGGAGCTGACACGTTCCCTCTCAGAACCATGAGCCTTCTTGAGAGAAGCTCCGGTTTGCAAGAAGCTTATAACAAAGCTTGTCCCAATTTGGCCAAAAAATTTACCACATCATGTTGGTGCCATGTCATGACACCATGCCAAGTTTCATGATTTTCAGGTGTGTTTTGGATTTACAGGAATTAAAAAACCAAGTTTCTCAATATTTCCAGCTGAGGCACGATGCCCAAATGTTTGAATTCCATTCTCATTTCTTGCATGGGACCTACAAATTCACCCAAGGACACACATGTGATTTTTCAACCAACTTTGGTGCACTGGAGCATGTGCTTGTAGTTCAAATTTGAATTATGCACATTAAATGCCCAGAAATTCAATTAATGTATAAAGAGGCCAAACGAACCTGGAATTATTCCAAAATTTAGCATGATACTTCTATTAGGTCTAATATGCGTGTGTAAAAAAATTAAGGCTGGAGAAGGTAGTGTATGTTGTTTCACACACGGAGGTGACACGTTCCCTCTCGGAACCACGAGCCTTCTTGAGAGAAGCTCCGGTTTGCAAGAATCTTATACCAAAGCTTGTCCCATTTCAACCAAAAAATTTACCATAGCATGTTGGTGCCATATCATGACACCATGCCAAGTTTCATGATTTTCAGGCGTGTTTTGGATTTACAGGAATGAAAAAACTATGTTTCTCAATCTTTCTGGTCGAGCCACGATGCCTAGATGTTTGAATTTCATTCCCATTTCTTGCATGGGACCTAGAAATTCACCCAAGGACACACATGTGATTTTTCAACCAACTTTGGTGCACTAGAGCATGTGCTTGTAGTTAAAATTTGAATTATGCACATTAAATGCCCAGAAGTTCAATTAATGTATAAAAAAGGGCAAACGAACCCCAAATAATTCCAAAATTTAGCATGATACTTCTATTTGGTCTAATCTGCCTGTGTAAAAAAAATTAGGCAGGAGAAGGCAGTGTACGTATGTCATTTCGAACACAGAGGTGACACGTTCCCTCTCGGAACCACGAGCCTTCTTGAGAGAAGCTCCGGTTTGCAAGAAGCTTATACCAAAGCTTGTCCCAATTCGGCCAAAAAATTACCGCAGCATGTTGGTGCCATGTCATGACACCATGCCAAGTTTCATGATTTTTAGGCGTGTTTTGGGTTTACGTGAATTAAAAAACCAAGTTTCTCAATCTTTCCGGCTGAGCCACGACCCCCAGATGTTTGAATTTCATTCCCATTTCTTACATGGGACCTAGAAATTCACCCAAGGACACACATGTGATTTTTCAACTAACTTTGGTGCATTGGAGCATGTGCTTGTAGTTCAAATTTGAATTATGCACATTAAATGATCAAAAATTCAATTAATGTATAAGAAAGTCCAAACAAACCCGGAATAATTCCAAATTTTAACACGACACTCATATAGTTTTATGTTGCCTCTGTAAAAAAACAAGGTGGGGAGGCAGCGTATATCGTTTCGAACACAAAGGTGACATCTCCCCCCTCGGGAACCACGAGTCTTCTCGAGAGAAGCTCCGGTTTGCAAGAAGCTTATACCAAAAACTTGTGCAAATGTGGCCAATTTCTTTACAACAGCATGTTGGTGCCATGAAATGACACCATGCCAGGTTTCATGATTTTCAGGTGACTTTTGAATTTCCAGCAATCTGAAAACCAAGTTTCTTAATGTTCCCGGCCGAGCCATGACGCCGAGATGTTTGAATTTCATTCTGATTTCTTGCATGGGACCTATAAATTCACCCAAAGACACACATGTTATTTTTCAACAAACTTTGGTGCACTGGAGCATGTGCTTGTAGTTCAAATTTGAATTATGCACATCAAATGCCGAGAAACTCAATTAATGCATAAGAATGCCAAACGAACCTGAAATAATTCCAAATTTAAAGACGACACTCATGTAGTTACATGTTCACTGTACATAAATGTTCTAGCAATTCAAACACCATCCTTTCCCTCCGTAACACCATTTTGTCTTTCGAAACATAATGAAAAAAATCAGGTATACCACAAATAGTTTACTAGAAAGAATCGTGTGGGATGCGATACAAAATATCTTGGCGCACAGTCTTGTCTGGCTTACGCAGGAAGCTTCGTCCTCTATAGTCCACTACCCCTGCTTGAACCACACTTGCGCGCCAGTTTCTCGCGGCACCGAGCGGAATTTTTTTGCCACCGCAAAAATATCTATCTCCCCGCTCCCTCCCACCAAAAGCCACATTTCCACTGTTCCTCCTTGCTTTCCAAGTTCAAACCTTCACTGCTGCTTATTGGCAGCTTAGCCTCCTTGCCGGCGACCCTTCTTCTTGCAGCGTCGCCTCCTCGCTGGCGACCCTTCTTCTAGCAGCACTGCCTCCTTGCCGGTGACCCTTCTTCTTGCTGCACAGCCTCCTCGCTGCCGACCCTTCTTCTTGCTGCGCGGCCTCGTCGATATGGTCAGGTATTCCACACCCCACCCACACCATCCTCCTCCTTTCCCGTCCCACATGCCCCGACCAATGGCGCGACACCTTCCGCCAAAATCACCATCCCCTCCTCCAATTAAGCACCTCCCACAGCCATTTTGCACGCAGTATAACATGGAGCTTAGTAGCATCTGGAAGCGAAGAAGCAAATCGTGGCCGAATGCACGCACGAGGTCGCTATGGCTGCCATGCGTGCCGACCGCCAGATCTTGGAGGAGCACCTCATCTTCGAGGTCATCGTCGACACCGCCACGTGGTTTTCTACTTTAAAATATAGTTTGTGCTATTTTCTCGAGGCCATTGCCAGTGCCCTCTAGTGATTTGTCCTCTGTAATGTTAATATGCAATCCGATGTTCTGTTAATAGTTTGGTCATCTGAAATGTAATGTTCAGTTAACACTTTGGTCCTCTGAAATGTAATGTTCAGTTAACAGTTTGGTTTCACTATTGCTACATTTCGTAGTACTGTTCTCAAGCATTCTTTGTTTTGTTAACTGTCTTATTTTCTAGTACATGTTTCTATTCTGCAATGTCGTGCTCAGTTAACTATTTTGGTTCATTTGGTTTGCTGTCCATTTAATTATTTGGTTCAGTTCTGCGATTTGATTTTCATTTGCCGTGGGTACAATTTTGTATTGTTAGGCATGTGAAATAAATCGAGTTTGGCTGTACTCAATACATATTCTACTGATAGTATGGCAACTCTTAGTTAACCTGATCAAGATCTTCCTTATGTGTGTTGCAGGGAAACAATGGGAGATACTGCGGTTTACCATCGAGGTTTGCTCAAGCATTGTCCTTTTGCTAATAGCACATTATTGCGCACTTGCAGGAATCATTCTAATATTTAGGTGTCTTACAATTTGGTCTTGCACATGTAGGTCTTGCTTTCAGAGGCTTAGACCCACCGTTCGACCCATTTTGCATATGGGGAAATGAGATGTCCATGAATAGTCAAGTCAAGAAACTCAGAAAGATTGTTAGGATGAAGAAACTTGCGACGAATAACATCAAGATCATTGTTTGCACAATGAAGAAGACATCAGTCAACTATAGGATGGTACTAACTCTTTTACCTTGTTTTTACCCTTGCGCCATTTCAAAATTTATAACAGCATTTATGCATATCTTTGTTTTCGGTACTTTTCAAAGAAGTTCACCGATGATTAACTCTCAAACCACCTGCATGGTCAAGAGGCAAGGAAGGTATTCATTCAACACCCATAGTACAACATTGAAGTATTGCTGAAGAGGACGAAGGTTGGGCGGGCAATTATCCACAGCCACTGGCCTAAAGTTGCATGGGCATTCAACATCACTGAAGGCTCAATATTTTCAATTCATTTCTGTAGTTTCCCAGATGAGATTCATCTGTCTATTTACCATGTATGACGCTACTTTCCAAAGGTTTTCAATGTTGCATGTGAAACTTGGTGCTGTTGTGTAATGGCGTCACTAAGTGACGAAGCTATCTGATGTAATTCAATTATGAAATCCTAGTTGCTATTCTACGAATATGAAATATCTGGTGTGTTTTATAAGAAATATCAATTTTATTAGTACATGGATTATCAACAGTAGGCTAATTACCCTGCTTATTGGGGATTTCTATTGCAGATGGTTACTCAGACAACACCGTGGGCGATGAACTCAAACAACCTGCATGGTTTCTAGAAAGTAGGCATGTTCGATCAACTAACAATCACACATGGCTTCCGGCAGAGAACTATTTGCGTTAGGCCACCTTGCACAAACGTTTCCAGACAAAAAAGTATGTGTGATATACATACGAACGGAAATGTTTTTCTGGGATTCACCGTGTGGGATGTACATAAGAACGGAAACAATTGGGTTTAGATGCCCTGCCAGATCGCACACGAGCTCATTTTGCCCCAGCCTATGTGCAGGAGGGCCTATCCCCGACAGTTTCTGGGTTGTGTGGGAAGGACTGCTCAATCGCCCACACTCACTTGGCGACGGTTCCAAACGCCGTCATGGAAAGGGGTTAAAAACCATTTGTATAGCAGGTCTCTGCACCAATGCATGGCTAACCGAATCCTCGGGTGCCCTCCATACCAACAACAATCCGGGGGAGTTTTGTTTCATTATTATATTTTGATTTTGATCATAGGACTGGTCATCCCAATTACCAGCTACTCTCTCATGAATGACAAGTGAATAAACACTCATCATGAGAAAAACCCGCCTGGCATGGAAGATACTTACAACCCCCTGTCGCTACATGAGTTGTTCGGGCATACAAAATAGATTATTATTTGAAGGTTTAGAGTTTAGCACATGCAAATTTACTTGGAACGGCAGGTAAATACCGCATATAGGTAGGTATGGTCGACTCATATGGAATAACTTTGGGTTTAAGGAAGTGGATGCACAAGAAGTATTCCCGCTTAGTACAAGTGAAGGCTAGCAAATGGATTGAGGAGCGACCAACTAGAGAGCGACAACGGTCATGAATATGCATTGAGATTAATCAACATGGGGTACAGGCATGAGTAGGATATAAATCACCATGAACATAAATATCGTGGAGTCTATGTTGGTTTTGATTCAACTACATGCGTGAACATGTGCCAGGTCAAGCCACTTGAATCTTTCAAAGGAGGATACCATCCTATCATACTACATCATAACCATTTTAAATGCTTGTTGACATACAAGATAAAACATTATCCACTCATAGCTATTTCAGCATGGCATGAGTAACTATGATCTCTAATTGTCATTGCAACATGTTCCATCATAATAGGTTGAATCAAGAACGATGAGCTAATCATATTTACAAAACAAAATAGGTAGAGTTCATACCAGCTTTTCTTCATCTCAATCATTTCATCAAATTTTGTCATTATTGCCTTTCACTTGCATGAGTGAACAATGAGAATAATAATAATAAGAGTGCATGTGCCGTGGACTAAGCTGGAATCTGCAAACATTTATTCAAAGGAGAAGACAAGGTAATATGGGCTCTTCGTTAGATCAACAATAATGCATATGAGAGCCACTCAACATTTTCATCGTGGTCTTGTCCTTTTCACCCAAAGAAAAGAAAAGAATTTCAAAGAAACAAACCGAAACATTTTTGGAGTTTTTATTTTCAGAAGAAGGCATAAGAAAGAAAAGCAAAAACAAAAAAATATATACACGGGAAAGCTCCAAACAAGCAAAAGAAGAACGAGAAATGTTTTTCGGTTTTTCTTTTAATACTACAACTAATTAAACTAAAAAGAAAAACTAAAAAGAAACAAGAAATATTTTTGGTTTTTTGCAAAGCTTTTCAAACACACTAGAAGAAAGCAAGAAAAATAAACTAACATGGATTATACAATGAAAAAGGATGAACACCGACAATTGGAATGAATGTGGATGCATGAATGTAATGTCGGTGAGATATACGCACTCCCCCAGGCTCAAGATTTTGGCCTAAGTTGGTCTATGGCCACGGATTGTAGTAGCCCTCCCCTGGGTACCGCGGAGGCTCCTTAGGGTTCAACTGGTTGGAGAGCTCCTCTGGCTCCCACTGGTAGATCAGCTCCTGATACGGCTTAGGTGCTAGAGCTGGCTCAGGTGCTAGGGGTTGTGTTAGACCTCAGTGTGCATAGATGTCCTTGGGCATAATAATATACCATCCTGAATAAATATTGAACAAAGAAGGTGCAGGCAAAGTAAAAATCTTACAAGTGCCCTGGCTAAATACTAAGTTGTAAAGGAGTCGCTTGTGCTTGTCTTTGTCAATGAAATGATGCGCTACCATACTAGCAAAGTCTAAATATTTAGTGGGTAGTTGCATCTCCTCCTCCTCATGTCTAATAGGAATCTTAAAATGTTTAGTGAGGCGGGAGGCATAAATACCACCATAAATAATACCATTCGAATGGTTTGTATGTAACCGTCGGGCAACCATAGAACCCAAACTAAAAGTTCTATCAACATATAAAGCATGGCACAAAATGTCAAGGTCAGGTGCACTGAGCGACCCACTCTCCCAACGACCAGTCAAACATCTCCCGACAAATAATGAATAATAATGTAAAACAGGAAAATGCAGACTAGCCACTCTCACTTCCGACACTCCTTTCTCCTCTCCCACAATAGTTTCGGAGATGAAATCTTCCATGTCTCTAGGACGTGGATCACTGATGCTGCCCTCATAAGGTATTTTGGAAACGTTGCAAAAGTCATATAATCTCATTTCCTTAGGCACATCATACAAGTTAAATTCCACCATATGGGTGGTTCCTTCCTAGGATTAAATGAAAGTTCTACACGGAGGTATTAGTGAGTAGGAGGTATTGGTCGCACTTATCTTGGAGGAAGGGGATGATGCCAGCATTGTTTGCCAAGTAATAGAAATCCTCATAAATTTCCGCCTCCTTCAAGAATGTATCACATGGCCACTCGCACAGTTGAATCTTCGCCGCACGCGGAAGATGGTACTTGGGCCTCTCCTTTGGAGTTTCTTCCTCCGAATTATGACTTCATGAGCCCCTTAACCACCACCTCATGGTTTTCCTTTTCTCTGAAAATTTCTGAAATTTTTCGTAGATCAAAATAAAAAACAAAACTCAACAAAGTTGATAGCAACTACTCCCACAAGTGTCTAGAGGCCATATCATGCACCCAAACTAGTTTGAACCATATAAATTTGACATGCAAGCTGAAGAACATGGTCACCAACAATGGTTAAATGTGCAAATAATAAACCACTAGAACAAAAAATAATTTGAACAACAAAGGAGTCACATACCGACGAACAATCCCCCAAAATAGTTTCGGAAACGAAGTTCCAAGCAGGAGATAGAAAATGGGAGCAAGATGAGCAAGAACGCGGGTTTGAGGAAGGGAGTGATTTTTCTGGAGGAAGAAGTGCATGGGTTGCCGCAATAAGTGATGGGCCTACATGGGCCCCACAAGCTTGCTAGGCGTGCCTATGGGGGTGGGTGTACTCTGTGAGCTTGTGGCTCATTGGTGCACCCCCTGGGTGTGTTTAGTGCCAATATTTTTCAAATATTACAGAAAATCATATTAAATTTTTAGGGCATTTGGAGAACTTTTATTTTCTGGTCATTTTTTTATTGCATGGATAATTTGTAAAATAGTAAAATAATAGGATTTCTACTTTATTCACTCTAAATAACAAAAAGTAAAAAGTGGGTATATAAAGTTGTGTTCACTAAATCCATCCATCACATGACCGTCAAAAGGAATCCATTAATAAGGTTGATCAAGTCTTATTAAGAAACTTCTTCCAAATGACATGAAACCACAGAATCTTCGTATAGCACTAGGTTACCTCAACAGGGATATTGATGTCCCCAACAATAAGAATTTCATATTTTCTTTTTGCAGTAGGAATAGGGAATTCAAAACCTCCAATAGTAATTGTTGAAATTTTTCCAGAGTTGATACTATTCACTTGAGGTTGTTTCTTCGGAAAGTGTACCGTATGCTCATTATCGTTGGCATGAAAAGTGACATTGCCCTTATTGCAATCAATAAAAACCCCTGCAATATTCAAAAAGGGTCTACCAAGGATGATTGACATACTGTCATCCTCAGGTATATCAAGAATAACAAAGTCCGTTAAGATAGTAACATTTGCAACTACGACAGGAACACCCTCACAAATACCGATGGGTATAGCCATTGATTTATCAGCCATTTGCAGAGAGATCTCAGTTGGAGTCAACTTATTCAAATCAAGTCTTCAATACAAAGAGAAAGGCATAACACTAACACCGGCTCCTAGATCACATAGAGTAGTTTTAACATAGTTTTTTAATGGAGCAAGGTATAGTTGGTATTCCTGGGTCTCCTATTTTCTTTGGTATTCCACCCTTAAATGTATAATTAGCAAGCATGGTGGAAATTTCAGCTTCAGGTATCTTTCTTTTATTTGTAACAATATCTTTCATATACTTAGCATAAGGAGACATTTTCAGAATGTTAGTCAAACAAAGAAACAAAAAGACAGGTCTAAGCATTTCAACAAAGCGCTTAAATTCTTCATCATCTTTATTATTTGAAGCTTTAGGAGGAAAAGGCATGGGTTTCTGAACCCATGGTTCTCTTTCTTTACCATGTTTCCTAGCAATGAAGTCTCTCTTATCATATCTTTTATTCTTAGGTTGTCGGTTACCAAGATCAACATCAAGTTCTATTTCCACATCATTATCATTACTAGGTTGAGCCTCAACATGAACATCATCATTATCATTGTTACTAGGTTCATGTTCATCACAAGATTGAGTTTTGGCATCAGAGATAGAAATATCATTTGGTTTTACAGGTGCCTCTATAGTAGGTTCACTAGAGGCCTGCAAAGTCCTATCATCTTTCTTTTTCTTTTTAGATGGACTAGGTGCATCAGTATTAATTCTTTGAGAATCTTGCTCAATTCTTTTAAGATGACCTTCAGGATACAAAGGTTCCTGAGTCATTTTACCACCCCTAGTCATAACTCTAACAGCATGATCATTCATCTCATTAATCAAATCATTTTGTTCTTTGAGGACTTATTCTGCTTGAGTTTTTATCATGGATGCATGTTTACTCACACCCTTGACCTCATTAATAGTTCTAAACATATAGTCACTCAAGCCTTCAATCATATAATCTTTTCATTTAAATTGTCTACTAACATATGCATTGAAGTTTTCTTGTTTAACAATAAAGTTATCAAATTCATCCAAGCATTGACTAGCAGATTTAGTATAAGGAATATAACCCTCATCAACTTAAGACCGTATATTTCTTCAATAGATGCTAAATTCTTAACATCTTCAGCTTTAATACCTTTTTCTTTCATAGATTTCTTTGCTTCTTGCATATCTTCAGGACTGAGAAATAGAATACCTCTCTTCTTCGGAGTTGGCTTAGGAGGTGGTTCGGGAAGAGTCCAATCATTATCATTCCTCAATATATTATTTAGTAGTTCTTTAGCTTGTTTAATAGTTCGTTCTCTAAAAACACAAGCAACACAACTATCTAGGTGGTCCCTAGAAGCATCGGCTAGTCAATATAAAAGATATCAAGTATTTCATTTTTCTTGAGAGGATGATCATGAAAACCATTAAGTAATTGGAGAAGCCTCCCCCAAGCTTGTGGGAGACTCTCTTCTTTAATTTGCACAAAGTTAAATATTTCTTGTAGAGCGGCTTGTTTCTTCTGAGCAGGAAAATATTTTTCAGAGAAGTAATATATCATATCCTGGGGACTACACACACAACCAGGAGCAAGAGAATTAAACCATATCTTAGCATCACCCTTTAATGAGAAAGGAAATAGTTTTAGAATATAGTAGTAGCGAATGTTTTCCTCATGAGCAAATAGGGTGGCTGTATCATTCAGCTTAGTAAGAAGTGCCACAACAATTTCAGATTCATAACCATGGAAATGATCAGATTAAACCAAAGTAATTAACTCAGGCTCGACAGAGAATTCATAATCGTTATCAGTAACAAAGATAGGTGAAGTAGCAAACTTAGGATCATATTTCATTCTAGCATTCAAAGATTTTTCTTTCAACTTGACTAGTAACTTAAGATTCTCTCTATCTTTGCAAGCAAGAAAGTCCCTAGCTACCTCTCCATCCATAACATAACCCTCGGGTATATCAGGCAATTCATATCTAGGATAGCTAGATCTAATAGGTGTTTCAAAGTTTTCAGTTTTAATAATTTTATCAGGTTCAATAATCTCATCAGTGTAACATCCCAAATTTTCAATTTGGAATGTTATACACTAGATCATCATTGCATATCATATTTTATTGCTTTTGGCTTGATCCAGAAATTCTACGCAACTCAAGGACCCTCGGAGAGAGTTGGGAATTTCGTTATTTTCATATTTGGGTTTTCTCAAATATTGAAAATAGGATCGTTTGGTTTTATTTATTTTATCTTCAATTATTCCTATTATAAAAATATGAGAGAGGGAATAAAATGACTTTCCCAAAAGAAATAAATATTGAGGATTTAATACAAAAATCAAATAGTTTTATTTTGGAGTTTTTGGCTATTTTTTTCGAATTTAGGAAAAATTGCACATTTTTCGAAACTGCATTTTAGGGCCAAGAAAATGTTCATCTCGTCCTAAATATTTTATTTAGACGGTGAAAATTTATTTTGGCATTTCTAGAGTTTTATTTTATTTTCTAGAATTTTTCTTAGTTTCGGCAGAATTTATTTAAAAAAAAAAGTTTCGCGCGCCCGACCGGGCCAAGGCCCAGCCGAGCCGGCCTGTCTTCCCCGCGCCACCGTCTCCCGCTAGGAGATCGCGCCGCCGCCGCCGACCGGGACAGGAGTCCGAGCCGGACTCCTCCGCCGCCGCCTTGCCCCCTTCCCCAAGCCGCCACCACCCTCTTTAAATAGCCGCCGCCGCCCCCCTCACCCCGACCCGCCCTGCCTCCCGATCCGCCGAGCCGCCGCCGCCACCTTTGCGTCGCCGCCGCCGGGAGCCGCCGCCGACGACACCCGTCGCCGCCACCCACGCCACCCGCCACCGCCGCCCGGAGCCCCGCAGCCGCCGGACCCCGCCAGACTTCGCCGGAGCCCGACGAGGTAGCCGCCCGCCGCCGCCCCGATTTTCTAAGAAAACCGATCCGTTTTTTTAGAAAACCCTAGTTTTTTAGATCGGTTTTTTTGGGTTTATTTATATAGCGAGCGTTCGCTCATTCGTCCGTTTTAACAGACGAGTTCACCGTTTAGTTTCAGTTAGCGAACATCCGTTCGTTAAACTGTTCATCAGTTTACTTTTTCTCGGATTTTCCACGATTATTACAGATCGCGATTTCTGATCCGATTTTCGTTTTAGTTTATCTTTTCGCTCGTTTATCAGAATCAGGCGATTCAAGCGCCTGGAGTTTCGTCACGAAACCCTCTTTCCGTTTAACCAACTCGAACAAGTTTTTGCTACTGTAAAATTTGACTTAGGTCCATATTAGTAAATGAAGCTCTTTTCTTTCGCCGTTTGATTTTCGTTACTTCGTTTGATTTGGTTCTTTTTGCAAACTGGAGTTCTTAAGTTGAACTTTCTGGTTAGTTCTTTTATTTGAGTTTTACCTGTGCATTAGATGAGTACTTATTGTATGCTTGTTTACTTGTTTGTTTGCGATAGAGTATCCATAGTGCGCCGCTTGTTACTTCGAATCTCTAGGTTTCATGGATCATCAGCAAGGCAAGTAACACTTTGATCATACCTCTTTACTACCCAGTTTTATTACATTAGATCAATCCTCAAACAATTGCATGATTAGGATCTGACTAATATGTGGGTTTTGGGAAGTAGATGAGGTAGTACCTATTACCTGTTTTATTATCAAACCCTTGGGAGTTACTTCTACGTTTGCTTATATTGCCATGCTATGCTAGTAGACGTGGATTGGGTGAGTGTATCCATGATATATGTGAGATTGTTATTAATGGTTTATTTAAGGTGGCAACTTTAATACACATCTGGGTGGATTGAGGCACCTGGGTATTCCAGCGTTTGCCTGTTTTTCTTTATGGACCGCCACCCAGGCTCAAAGGGGTCATGAGATTATTCATACTAGAAACTTCCGTGTGCAGCCACAAGCTACTATGGGCTCTAGCATAGTTGATTAAGTTGTGTGAACTCTTACAGTGGTAGACTAGCAAATGTAGGGGATGTAGGTTGGTACTGTCTACCCGATCATAAGGTGCAAATGCTTCTGAAAGACTATGTCTCGGTCATCCATTTCTCAAACACTATGTAGTGCGAGAAATCCAACGGAGGAGAACGAGTCTTGTGGGGAAAAGTGCGCAAACCTCTGCAGAGTGTATAAACTAATCATGGTTAGCCGTGTCCCCGGTTATGGACGTTTTGAGTATCTACTACTTGGATTATCATGTGAATCTCATCATTTTACTTTAATTTAATTTGTTGGGTTTAATGATGATGTTTAATTGGGATTGAGAGGATGTTTATCTTCTTAATGTTTAACAACCACCATGATAGTTAAATAAAATTTATTCCTTTGCTGTAGGGAAAAATTGGCTTTATGCAAAACTGTAACCATAGAGCTTTCCACCAGCCATATATGCATGTAGTATAGCATTTTTCTGTTCATTACTCTCTATGTGTTACATTGCCAGCATATTCCATGTGCTGACCCGTTTTCGGGCTGCAACGTTCATGTTGCAGACTTTTCAGACAACGAGTAAGGTGCTTTAGGTCGTGGTTCTATACTCAGTGATGCTGTTGGAGTTGATGGACTCACTTATCTTCCAAGCCTTCCGTTGTTATTGTTATTAGATGGCCTTAAGCCATATTTATTGTAATAAGTTATCCTTTGGAAACATTCACTGTAATAAGTGTGTGTTTGCTACTCTTTTATAAATCCTTCAAGTACTGTGCATGTCAGCATTACTGATCCAGGGATGACACTGATGCACAGAGATCAGACTGTTTGAGGTCTGGTCGCTACAAGATGGTATCAGAGCACACGCTGACTATAGGACACGACCACTAAGCTAAAGCCCTAGATCACTACTCACTCTTCTCATTTCTGACTCCTCATCTTTTCTACTCTTTTAGGATGGCAGATGCAAGGAACAAGTTCACGCAACCGTATAAAGATACACCCTTTGGACGCCACTTGAAGGAAGTCACAAAGTACCTGAATATCGGAGTACCAAGTTTCACCAGGACGTACATCGCCACTCTACCAGAAGAGGAGCGTTGGATGATTCAAGTTCAAGTTCCAGGAAGGACGTTCATGCCAGTCACCGAGCCCATAGAGTTTTGCTTTGATGCACCAACCTGGAGTCTAGGAAAGAGCATGGCAGCCCACATTACAATGGGACGCATTGGAGAAGTTTACCACAAGGATCTCAAGGATACTATTTACCAGATTTGTGGGCGCCGAGATGAGAAATGGGAGATGATCAGCATCCAGAAGGATAGATCAATTGCAGCTTTCATCCAGGAGTTAAACCAGCACATTCGTCGCTAGGAGAACCATATGTGCGCATGCATGATAGATCTAAAGAAGGCTATGACCAAGATCATGGAATTGGAGGAAGAACTCAAGTCTACATGCGATGGATATGAGGAGGAAATAGAAACACTCATGGAGAAGAATGAAGATCTGGAGATGAAGCTAAAGGTGTTTATGGTATTTCCCACGACTGGAGGAGAAGACGATGATTGCACTTTCCCAGAGAACTACATCATCATCGACGACACCGACTCGGACCCAGACGATAGCGATGATGACTATGTTGATGAAGCTGGAGCAGATATCATGGAGTCTTCAAAGGAGCAGTTTTTCTAGTCGACCACCATAACAGTAGTAGTATTTTCCCCATTTGTATAATATAGTCTGAGCACTTTTGTAATGATAGTTAGACCGTTGTATGCCCTTGTTTGAATTGAATGAAGTGATTTTGTTTGCATTTGTCTCGTGTGCATATGGGTGGTGATTTCCCTCTAGACCTCATGCTATTCTATTTTCTCATCTCTTCTAAACCCTCAGATGCCTCTGAGACGTGACAATGGATTTGCTTTCCCACCGGAGCTCACCCAGTTGATCCAGAAGCAGAATGCATTATTGCAGTACTAGTATAGAATCAGAATCAGGGGAACAACAATAACAAACCACCACCACCACCACCTGTTGATCACTTAGCCCGTTTCTTGAGGCTTAATCCGCCGGTGTTCTCCAGTGTCACCGAGCCAATAGTTGCAGATGATTGGCTCCGCAAGAAAGGAAGGGAGTTGACCACTGCAGGATGCACAGATGTGGAAAAGGTGTGTTTTGTCGCACATCAGCTTGATGGACCCGCAGCATCATGGTGGGAGAATTTCACAGCCACTTATCCTATCGACACTATCACATGGGATCCGTTTCAACAGGCTTTCCGTACTGCCCATGTTTCAGTAGGAGCAATGGCCATGAAGAAGCGTGAGTTTTGCAATTTGCGCCAAGGAGGACGTACTGTTGGCCAGTATGTGGATGATTTTAGTAAGCTTGCACGTTATGCCCCAGATGACGTTGCTACGGATGCAACTAAGTAGGAGAAGTTTCTGAAAGGACTAAATGATGAGCTGAGCATGTAGTTGATGGTAGCAACCTTCAACAACTACCAGGAGTTGGTCGATAGAGCTCTCATGATTGAAGGGAAGCAGTAGCAGATTGACAACCGCAAGAGGAAGTATGGATAAGGGAAGTACAATTCTGGAGCTCAGCAGAAGCCACGTTTTACCCTAAAATCGAGAGGACATTTTTAGCATACCGATGGAGGAGGGAGTTCGCACAATCATAATGGCCCCAAGAATGGGAATGGGAATGGAGGAAACAATGGCCAGAACCATACCAACCCATCAACCCCAGCCAAGAGAGACCTGAGGCAAGTCACTTGCTTTAAGTGTCAGAAGACTGGACATTATGCCAATGAATATCCTGAAGCCCATAATGGAAATGGCAATGGAAGCTCTGGGAAGAAGCTGAACCCTTTCAACAGGGGACAGGTGAACCACGTTAATGTGGAGGAGGTTGAAGCCCAGCCAGATGTAGTAATAGGTAAGTTTTTGGTTAAGACATTTACTGCAATCATTCTTTTTGATACTGGTGCATCGCATTCATACATATCAAGGGGATTTGTGGATAAGTATAAACTGCGAACCCAAGCCCTTAGGTCACCCATGTTAGTAACCTCGCCTGGAGCAGAGTATATGGCTAGTTTATGGTGTGATCGGTTGCCATTAAGGATTGGTAACTACGTGTTTCCCTCGGACCTAATAGTATTGAAATCACTAGGATTGGATGTAATATTAGGCATGGATTGGTTATCGAAGTATGGAGGGAACATTGAATGTGCTAGTCAGTCGATTTTGCTTACCACCCCAGAAGGGAGAAGGATCAAGTATGTGTCCCGGCATGTGCCGAAGAGGACTCAAGTAAATTCCTTATCAGGAGTTGTACAGGAGGAAGTACCAGTTGTAAAGGATTTCCTTGACGTATTTCCATAGGAGTTGCCAGGCATGCCACTGGATAGAGACATTGAATTTTTGATTGAGCTTTTGCCAGCCATAGGGCCAATATCTAAGAGACCATATCTATATTCACCCAAGTTCTTCACCTTGATGGATCATTGAGGATGGTTGTTGACTATCGAGGATTGAACGAAGTGACTATCAAGAACAAGTACCCATTGCCGATTATCAATGATTTGTTTGACCAGTTGCAAGGAGCTAAGGTATTTTCCAAGATCGATCCGCAATCAGGATACCACCAGTTGAAAATTCGAGAGCAGGATATACCTAAGACGGCTTTTACCACCAGGTACGGGCTGTATGAGTATACCGTTATGTCATTTGGTCTGACTAACGCGCCTGCATATTTCATGAACATGATGAACAAGGTGTTTATGGAGTTTTTGGATAAATTCGTCATGGTGTTCATTGATGATATTTTGGTCTACTCGAAGAATGAAGAAGAGCATAAGGAGCATTTGCGTTTGGTACTGGAGAAGCTCAGAGAATGTCAGTTATATGCCAAGTTCAGCAAATGTGAGTTTTGGTTGAAGGAAGTTGGATTCCTCGGACATGTTATACTTGGAGAAGGAATAGCAGTAGACCCCACCAAAGTTGTCATTGCAACAAATTGGGTAGCACCAACAAAAGTTGGAGAGATCCGGAGTTTTCTTGGACTCGCAGGATATTACCGGAGGTTCATTGAGAATTTCTGAAGATTGCGAAGCCCATGACGGAGTTGTTGAAGAAGGATACCAAGTTCAAATTGACTGAGGAATGTGAGGCTAGTTTCCAGGAGTTGAAGAAACATTTGGTTACATCACCCGTGTTGATTCTTGTCACATCCTAGCTAGTTCATGCATTAGAGTGTGGCATCATGTCTATTTTTCTCAACAGAAACTTGAAATGGGGATGACAGAACCCCCAGCCCCCTCTGAAACCAACTATGGTTTACTAAAAATATTTTCAATGAACCTGAAATGCCCTTCTAAAATGTCCATCATTTTTGCCTTGGTTCAGAACCTCTACCAAAAGTGGTGCACAATTTTCTAGGTCATCCTAAGGTCTTTGCATTAAATCATAAGTATTTGAGTTTGGGCATTTAAATTATATAAATTATTTTAAATGCTCAAATAATCCCAAACTAAAATGTTCCATGCTGGATATATTCCAGTTAATGGCCATGAGCAGTTTGGTGAATTTTGGAGTTGTTTAGGTATTTTTAGTAAGTCCACAAAGTTGCAGAATAAATAAAAAAGATAAATAAAAGAGAGAGAGAGGGAACTAACCTGGCAGCCCAACTAGCCAGCCCACCTAGCCGGCCCAGCCCAGTAGCCGCTCCAGCGAGCTGCTTGCCTTCGCTAGGCAGGCAGGCAGGTGCTCGACGGCGGCACCAGCGCGCGCCACGCAGCTGCCCGCCGCCCTGCTTCCCCCCCTCGCCTCTCTGCTGACCGGTATGAGCTCCACGTCGCGCCCCGAACCCCGTGGACATGTCCATTCTCCCCCTGCCTCTCTCCCTCGCTCTCCCATGCCATGGACGATGCCACCGCAGCCGCACCGTCATCGTAGTCGCGCTCTCCGTCGCCCTTGCGCCGTGCCGTCGTGTCGAGGAGCTCCGCCGCCCTCCTCTTCGTCGAGCTAGTCGAGCCCCGAGCGCTCGCTTGCCCCGAGGCCTCTGCACCGACCTCGCCCAACTCCACCATCGCCGGAGATCCCCTTCGCCATCACCACTGCACCAGCTCGTCCCCGACCGCGCCGTCTGGTTCCTCAAGATCGCCGTGAGCCCAGCTACCTCTCCCCCCTTTCCTTTCTCGCTCTCGAGCCCCGTGGCGACTGCACGAAGCTCACCCGCACGCGCCGCCGTGGAGCTCGTCGCCGACGTGACTCCGGCCACCCACTGGCCACACCACCATGTCCAACGCACTCACCACACTCGTAGGAACCCGTAGCACCTCACCACGAGCCTCCCCGTGCTCCGTAGCTTCGGGTTCATCCTCACCCGAACTCCTCGCCAAAGTCGTCGCCGGCGCCGTTCCCGGCTACCCCGAGCCCAACCAACACCACCAAGAGCTGCAGCTTGCCCCCAGCTACGCGTAGATGCCCTCCGCGGCTCTTTTGGTCACCGGAATGCACAAAACCACTCTCGCTGCCGCGTTCGGCCTCGCTGGCGGCTAAACACCGGCGCGTTGACCCCGCTGACCCCTCGTTTGACCACGGGTGGGCCCAGTTTGACCCCCCTGGGTCAATGACAGGTGGGGCCCAGCCCTGTTAACTAATCAGGATTAGTTTTAATTAATATTTAGTTAAACTAATTACACTGACACACGGGACCCACTAGTCAGGGTTGACCTGGACTGTTCCGTTGACCGCTGACGTCATCCTGACGTAATGCTGAGTAGTAATTTATTTACTGGATTTATTTTATACAGGAAATTCCAATAAATACCACAAACTTTCAAAAATCATAGAAATTAATCTGTAACTCCAAATGCAAAGTTTAATATATGAAAAATGATCAGAAAAATACAATCTATCCATCTGTACTGGTTTCATGCATGTTTAAGCAAGCTAACCTGATGTTTAGTGCAGAACAAGGTAAATCACTTAAAAGGGCCATTTATGAGTTTGAAACTTGAATCTTTGATTCAAAATGGTTCAAACCCATCTGGTCTTAGTTGCATTAGCCCAATACACTCATTTTGCCATGTCTCATGCATGCATCATATTTTTGCATATTGTTTGGTGATGTTTGTGTATCGGTGCTCTTTGCGGCAGGTTCTGCCTCCGAGGAGTACCACGATTACCCTAACGAAGAACAATATCAGTGCATCGACCCATCAGGCAAGCAACCAACCATTTGATCATATCGATACAATCCCATGTTCTCGCTTCTGCTCTCTTTTACTGCATTAAGACAACGCGTTTCAAACTGCTGTGTGCTACGGTAGTTGAACCCATTTCCTCTGCATGACCTGTCATTGCCACAGTAACTAGATGAAACCCACTAGCATGTGTAGGAGTTGATTGAGCCATATGTATGTGTTGTTCCTACCTTGCTATGCCTGCTATGCTTAGAGTCGTGTCAGGTCTGGTTCATCTGGGTGATGGGCTAGAGTGAAATGATCATGCCGGTAATGAGAGTGATGTGTTGAACACGATTTGGTAAAGGTATCGATGAGAGGCCATGTAGGAGTACATGGTGGGTTGTTTCATTGAAGCCGACCTTAAGCACTGAGATCTGTATTTGTGATTTAAGATTCAGCTACTACCATGCATTGGGCCCTGAAATATGACCCCGCTCGACTTCTTATTCACCCTAGTCCTCTGTCCAGGAGTTGCAAGTAGTTTCTGGTGTTTGTAGCTTACTGGAGGCCGTGGACAGCGCTGACCCGCGGGGTGGGCTGTGATGCGGTAGGTACGTGGCACGGTGTACCGGATACCCGTTAGGTATCTCGGGAACCCTGTACACATCGTTCGGGGCCGTATGTGGAAACCTCGGCCGGACTCCCTGCGGATGGAACCTGGATAGGCGATAAACCTGGACTAGAGACTTAGGTGTTTAGGTAGGTCGTGGTCTACACCCACGTCGGCTTTCGCTTGAAGTCTGCCGAGCACATGTCTTGTGCAGACGCTAAGTGGTGGAAACATGTATGAAGAAGTACACCCCTGCAGGGTTAACATCATCTATTCGAATAGCCGCGTCCGCGGTAAAGGACTACTTGGTTGCCTATACAGTTCATAGACAAGTAAATGGATACTACTAAAATCCTCAAGATAAGTGTGAGTGCCGAGGATAGCTCTTCCATAGGATGACGGAGGTGGATCCTCGGTAGTGTATTGAGTTGGTGTGTAGTGGACTCGTGTGCGCAAAACCATTTCAAGTTGGTGTCTCGTAGGATAGCTTAGCCAAGAGTCAAAGCTGGCTTGCTGCAATAACCCCACCAACCCTTCTTGATAATGTGCATGTATGTAGGATCTGATGTAAGTCTTGCTGAGTACCTTTGTACTCATGTTGCTTTAATTACATTTTTCAGAAGACGCTGCAACCCCTTCTGATGGGTTCTTCGTAGACGTTGACATCGATGAGTAGACTGAGGCCCAGGTGGTGATCCTGAGCTTGTGAAGGACCATGTAGTATAGCCAGGCTTCCCAAGCCTCTTTTATTTTACTAGTTGTCTGTACTCAAACAAGTTACTTCCGCTATTGGCTTGTATGCTTGTATGACTTGAATGTGGGTCGTGTGACCCGTACTTGTGTGTATGATATGTATGGCTCTGAGCCTTTAAATAAAGTACTTGTGTCGTAGAGTCATGTTGTGATGCCTTGTTGTATTTGCACATATCGAGCATATTGTGTGTATGATTGAAATGCTTGGTATGTGTGGGATCTGACTAT
This sequence comes from Triticum aestivum, assembly GCF_018294505.1. NCBI lineage: Eukaryota > Viridiplantae > Streptophyta > Magnoliopsida > Poales > Poaceae > Triticum > Triticum aestivum. The sequence goes on along the minus strand of NC_057801.1, from coordinate 103,769,799 downwards.
CTAGTTGTTTATTCTTAGTAGCCTCTCTTACCGGGAAATGTCTCCTAGTGTTTCCACTGAGCCTTGGTAGCTTGCTACTGCTCCGGAACACTTAGGTTGGCCGGCGTGTGTCCTTCTTCGTTCCTGTGTCTGTCCCTTCGGGGAAATGTCACGCGATGGATACCGGAGTCCTGTTAGCCCGCTACAGCCCGGTTTACCGGAGTCTTGCTAGCCCAGTGCTACAGCCCGGATTCACTCGTTGATGACCGACACGTTCGATGCTGGGTCATGGATGCCTGTCCCTGTAAGTTTGTGCCACTTTGGGTTCACGACTAGCCATGTCAGCCCGGGCTCCTTACCATATGGATGCTAGCGACACTATCATATACGTGTGCCAAAAGGCGCAAACGGTCCCGGGCAAAGGTAAGGCGACACCCGTGGGAATACCATGCGTGAGGCCGCAAAGTGATATGAGGTGTTACATGCTAGATCGATGTGGCATCGAGTCGGGGTCCTGACAGCGTTGGCATCAGAGCCGGACTGCCTGTAGGTTCTCCAAGCCAAACTGGTCGATGTTGAGTCTAGAAATGCTTTAGTTATATGTAGGGGAATTGATTGTGGGATGGAACGTAAGGCTCTTTTTACTCCTTTATCTCATGACATTCTGATCTGAGTCAGTCTATTCTTCCACCGGGGGTTAAGGAATTAGGATCTCTTCTCTCTATCAGGTTCACGTGTTACTAATCAGTAGTACCTTATAGGTTTGATGGATACAAGCCTAGTTCAGTTCTACTACCCCATTATGTTGTTAAGATGGACCCAGAACCTTGATATGATGTTGTTGAGTGTCTATGCAATTCTTTGCAAAATGCCTCAAAATCCTTCTTGAGCATTTACAGCCGTTATGCTGTCCAATTTCTGCTAGAAATTCTAATGTCTTGTGTTATATCATGTTCCAGATGGCTTCCCGTCCTCAGAATCAAGTGGTTCGTTTGACTCGATGCCTAGATGTACCCGGCCATACTGCCATGTTGGTCAGGGTAATGACTGAGGCTGGATACCGTTGGTATCCTGAGTACACGGTCGAAGAGCAATTCCGAGACTTTAATCAAAGTCAATATTTTTGCACTGTCAGGATATTTCCATCTTATCCTGGATCTACCGAGCCCCTTCACTGTTCCTATGGACTCGGGGTTACTATTGAGATGGCTGTGCAGGATGCTGCCTGCTCTATGATGACCATCATGCGAGTCAGGACTGGTTTGTTTCGGAACTCCGACTTCCAATATATGCCAGCTTAACTCACGGGAGCACAAGGGTATCTCCAGGCTATCTATGCTGACTCCACTCAGGAGGATTCACTGACCCGCACCACTGCATAGTTGCTTGAAGACAAGGACCGTGAAAATCGGGCCTTGAGACTAGAGCTTTTCAATACCTGTGCTGATCATTGGGCCACTTTGACTCGGTTTGCACCGGCTGTGCAAGGGGGATATATGGATATGCGAGATCTCTATCCTGTGAGATCTGCTCTGCCAGACATGATGGATTGGCATGATGTAGGAGGCATCACCCCACCTCGTGGTCCCCGTAGGCCACCATTTGTTGGTCCAAGACCTCATCCTAGCCCCTATGGTCCACAAGTTCCATGGGACTGTCTGTTTCCGGATGATCACGTTGAGCTCCCAGGCTATGGAGGTGACTTCTATGAAGACTACTACGGAGCTGTCTGAGTTAGTAGTAGTATCAATAGAATCGTATTAGTTGTATCGTCCACCGTCCTGCGTGACTCGTGGGATATGACTTAGCTTGTACCACCTTCCGGAGGTGTAGAAAAATAATGTATAGGAGCTTGGAATGCCTCCGATGAGATGTAATCTTCCTTTCACCGTAGTAGTACTTTGTTTGGTTTTGTACTAAACCTTGTATGGTGTGTATGACGATGGAATAAAAGAAGCAGTTTCTGTATCTACCATGTCATACGGATGATCATCTTACATTCCAAGTTATCCATTACATTCTATGTTTCTATGTCAGAATCTTGTCATCCTGGACTAAACCATTGTCTTGTTTTCCTAGGATGGTTAACACCCGCACCAACCCTGCTCCCCCAGAGCAGGCCGAAGGCAGCAGAGTTGGGGAAACAAACCTGCCTCACCCTCCTTCTCTGGCCGAGGTTATGCTGGAGGCCGAGAGAAACAAGCGGGAGACCAACCGTTTGTTGGAGCGCATCGAGCAGAACACAGCACACCATCAGAGGAATAACTTGGTGTCACTCAGTGACTTCATCAAGTTACATCCACCCACCTTCCACCACTCTATCGAGCCTCTCGACGCTGATGACTGGCTTCGCAGTATTACCCACAAGCTACGCTCTGCACTCGTAGCTGAGGCTGACAAGGTCACATTTGCTGCATATCATCTTGAAGGCCCCGCCAGTCTCTGGTGGGAGAACTATGGAGCCATGCGCCCAGTGGGCCAGATCACTACTTGGGCTGAATTCAGCGAGGCTTCCCGTGAACATCACATTCCGGAGGGTCTCATGGACCATAAACGTGAGGAGTTCTGCAGTTTCACTCAAGGTCGACTCTCTGTTGGTGCATACAGCAGGGAGTTCGGTAACCTAGCATGGTATGCAACTGAGGAAGTTTCCACTGATGCCAAGAAGCAAGCAAGGTTCCGCAAGGGACTTAGCCCTGAGCTTCGCCGTGACCTCCACCTGCATGAGTGCACATCTTTTCAGAAGCTTGTAAACAAAGCCATCAGTGCTGAGTCTGGTCAGACTGATTATGAGGCAACACGCAAGCATGGCCGTGACATGGGTTCCTCATCCGGTGCTGGTCCTCAGAAGCGCCGGGTGTGGGTGCCTAACACTGCCCTGCCACCCAGGTTCACACCGAGGCCATCCTATCAGGCGCCTCGCCCCGCTCAGCAGTTTGCACCAGCCAGGCCCTATGGTCGGCCAACCAACAATGCTCCTCCACGCACCAGTTCCGTGACATGCTTCAAGTGTGGGGAATCGGGCCACTACCTGCGCGAGTGTCCCCAGACCAACCCCAACCAGTCTGGAAAAGCTATTGGCCGTGGCAAGCCGACAGGGAAAGTGTTCTACGCCAAGTCGGCCACCGCTGCACATGGCCATGTCAACTGTATCTCTGCTGAAGAAGCTTAAGAGGATCCCAACGTCGTTCTTGGTACGCTCCTTGTTAATTGCCGCCCGGCATCTGTTCTTTTCGATACTGGAGCATCTCATACATTTATATCCGAGAGCTATGCTCGTCTGCATAACACCACATTCTGTGAGATGCCCACCTTTATGGTAATTCAAACCCCGGGATCCAAATGGCAAACTTCTAGAGTAAGCCATGGGAATGAAATTCAAGTCAACAGACTTGTTTTTCTCGCATCTTTGATAGCTCTCAAATCTTCGGATATTAATATCATCTTGGGTATGGACTGGATGTCATCCCATCATGCTAAGATTGATTGCTTCTCTAGGACTGTTCAACTCACCCATCCTTCGGGAAAGATAGTCAATGTCTTGACCCGAGTAGCCAAGCGACAGCTATATTCTCTTAACACCAGTCCTTTGCCAGACCTCGAAGATGTTCCGGTAGTCCGTGACTTTCCGAATGCCTTTCCAGAGGAATTGCCAGGTGTTCCACCTGTCAGGGATGTCGAGTTCGTGATAGATCTCATTCCAGGAACTGTCCCAATTTCTAGAAGACCCTATAAAATGGCACCACTAGAACTAGCCGAGCTTAAGAAATAACTCGATGAGTCCTTGAAAAAGGGTTTCATCCATCCTAGTTCGTCTTCATGGGCTTGTCCCGTTCTCTTCGTCAAGAAGAAGGATGGTACGGATCGGATGGTTGTAGATTATCAACCAGTTAACCTGGTCACAATCAAGAACAAGTATCCCTCCCCAGGATCAACGATCTGTATGATCAGCTCGCTGGATCCTCAATCTTCTCCAAAATGGATTTGACGTTGGGCTACCATCAAATCAAAATCAGGAACAGGGACATCCCTAAAACGGCCTTTGTTACTCGTTATGGCCAATATGAGTACACCGTCATGTCTTTCGGTTTAACCAACGCTCCAGCCACCTTCTCTCGCTTAATGAACTCAATCTTCATGGAGTATTTGGATAAATTCTTTGTGGTTTACCTCGATGATATACTCATATACTCCAAGAACGAGGAAGAACATGCTGAGCATCTAAGGCTAGTGTTGATGAAACTTCGAGAGCATCGCCTTTATGCCAAATTTTCTAAATGCGAATTTTGGTTGCCAGAAGTGACCTATCTAGGACATTTAATTTCTTGTAAGGGTATTGCTGTCAATCCCGAGCGAGTTCAAGCCGTCCTTAATTGGACTCCACCTGAATCGGTCAAGCAAGTTCAGAGTTTCCTTGGCTTAGCGAGCTATTGTCGCTGCTTTGTCGAGAACTTCTCCAAGGTTGCTAAACCTCTAACTGAACTCCTCAAGAAAGATAAAAAGTTCGAGTGGACCCCACAATGTGAGCACAGCTTTCAGGAACTGAAAAGACGCATGACATCTGCTCCCGTATTGGTACCACCAGATTTCTCTAAGGACTTTGTTATCTATTGCGATGCCTCGCGACAAGGACTAGGTTGCATTCTTATGCAAGATCGTCATGTAATTGCTTATGCTTCACGGCAATTGCACCCACATGAGGAGAATTATCCTACTCATGATCTAGAGCTTGCAGCTGTAGTCTATGCACTTAAAACCTGGCAACATTACCTCCTCGGTAATCATTGCGAAATCTTCACCGATCACCAAAGTCTGAAGTACATATTCACCCAACCGGATTTGAATCTCAGGCAAAGACGTTGGGTCGAGTTGATCACAGATTTCGACTTAGGGATAACTTACACCCCAGGAAAAGCCAATGTCATGGCTAATGCACTAAGTCGTAAATCTTATTGTAACAATCTGATGTTACAACAAAGTCAACCGCTTCTCCATGAGGAATTTCGGAAGCTTAATCTTCACATCGTTCCTCAAGGATTTCTTTCCACCTTGGTGGCGAAACCTACTCTTACGGATCAAATCATCGCTGCCCAAAAGCGAGATAAAGGGATATCTAGGATCAAGGAGAACATTGCTAGCGGAGGTGCTAGATGTTTCTCCACAAATGATCATGGTGTTGTGTACTTTGAGAACTGTTTAGTGGTTCCCAAGAACCAGCATCTACGGCAGTTGATCCTTAAGGAGGCTCATGAATCTCCTCTCGCCATTCATCCCGGTAGTACCAAGATGTATCAGGACCTACGCTAGAGGTTCTGGTGGACTAGGATGAAGAGAGACATTGCTCAGTTTGTTGCTAGTTGCAACGTCTGTCGTCGTGTAAAAGCAGAGCATCAACGGCCTACTGGCACCCTTCAACCCTTAGCTATTCCTGAATGGAAATGGGATAAAATTGGTATGGATTTCATCACCGGTTTTCCCAGGACCAAGAGAGGGAATAACGCTATCTTCGTCGTTGTAGATCGTCTTTCGAAAGTAGCCCATTTCTTGCCTGTTCGCGAGAGTATAACCGCTAGTCAGCTAGCAGATTTGTATATCTCCCGAATAGTATCCCTCCATGGTGTTCCACTGGAAATTAACTCGGATCGAGGAAGTCTCTTCACCTCTCGATTTTGGGAAAGTTTCCAAAATGCTATGGGAACCCGCCTTTCCTTTAGCACTGCTTTTCACCCTCAATCAAGTGGTCAAGTAGAACGTGTCAACCAGATTCTAGAAGACATGCTTCAAGCTTCTGTTATCTCATTCGGAATGGATTGGGAGAAATGTCTTCCATTTGCTGAATTTGCTTATAACAACAGCTATCAATCTAGCTTGGGTAAAGCCCCTTTTGAAGTTCTTTATGGACGAAGATGTCGAACACCCCTTAACTGGTCAGAAACTGGGGAAAGACAATTCTTTGGCCCGGATATGATCTAGGAAGCAGAAGAGCAAGTTTGCATTGTTCGTGAAAAGTTGAAAACAGCCCAATCTCATCAAAAGAGTCAATATGACCGAAAACATAAGGCTATGACTTTTGAGGTTGACAAGAAGGCTTACCTTCGGGTTGCTCCTCTGAAGGGAACCCATCGTTTCGGTATCAAAGGCAAATTGGATCCTCGCTACATTGGACCCTTTCACATTCTCGCTAAACAAGGAGAAGTTGCCTACCAATTGGAACTACCTCTGCATCTCTCCAGAGTCCACGATGTGTTCCACGTTTCCCAACTCAGGCGTTGCTTCTCGGATCCTATCCGTGGAGTGGACCACGAAACGCTTGATCTTCAAGATAACCTCACGTATCGAGAGTACCCCATTCGTATCCTCGATCAAGCTGAGCGTACCACTTGACGTCATAATATCAAGTTTCTCAAGGTTCAATGGTCGCACCATTCTGAAAAGGAAGCAACTTGGGAAAGGGAGGATGGTCTTTGACTTGAGTACCCCGCCTTCTTTCCGGAGGAACCTAAATCTCGGGACGAGATTCTTTTGAGTGGGGGTGAGTTGTCACATCCTAGCTAGTTCATGCATTAGAGTGTTGCATCATGTCTATTTTTCTCAATAGAAACTTGAAATGGGGATGACAGAACCCCTAGCCCCCTCTGAAACCAACTAGGGTTTACTAAAAATAGTTTCAATGAACCTGAAATGCCCTTCTAAAATGTCCATCACTTTTGCCTTGGTTCAGAACCTCTGCCAAAAGTGGTGCACAATTTTCTAGGTCATCCTAAGGTCTTTGAATTAAATCATAAGTATTTGAGTTTGGGAATTTAAATTATATAAATTAGTTAAAATGCTCAAATAATCCCAAACTAAAATGTTCCATGCTGGATATATTCCAATTAATGGCCATGAGCAGTTTGGTGAATTTTGGAGTTGTTTAGGTATTTTTAGTAAGTCCAACTAGCCAGCCCACCTAGCCGGCCCAGCCCAGCAGCCGCTCCAGCGAGCTGCTTGCCTTCGCCAGGCAGGCACGCAGGTGCTCGACGGCGGCACCAGTGCGCGCCACGCAGCTGCCCGCCGCCCTGCTTCCTCCCCTCGCCTCTCTGCTGACCGGTATGAGCTCCACGTCGCGCCCCGAACCCCGTGGACACGTCCATTCTCCCCCTGCCTCTCTCCATTGCTCTCCCACGCCATGGCTGACGCCACCGCAGCCGCACCGTCGTCGTAGTCGCGCTCTCCGTCACCCTTGCGCCATGTCGTCGTGTCCAGGAGCTCCGCCGCCCTCCTCTTCGTCGAGCTAGCCAAGCCCCGAGCGCTCGCTTGCCCCGAGGCCTCTGCACCGACCTCGCCCGACTCCGCCGTAGCCGGAGATCCCCTTCGCCGTCACCACCACACCAGCTCATCCCCGACCGCGCCGTCTGGTTCCTCGAGATCACCGTGAACCCAGCTACCTCTCCCCTCTTTCCTTTCTCGCTCTCAAGACCCGTAGCGACTGCACGAAGCTCACCCGCACGCGCCGCCGCAGAGCTCGTCGCCGACGTGACTCCGGCCACCCACTGGCCACACCACCATGTCCAACGCACTCACCGCACTCGTAGGAACCCGTAGCACCTCACCACGAGCCTCGCCGTGCTCCGTAGCTTCGGGTTCATCCTCACCCGAACTCCGGCGACCGCCAAAGTCGTCGCCGGCGCCGTTCCCGGCCACCCCGAGCCCAACCAACACCACCAAGAGCTGCGGTTGCCCCCAGTTACGCGTAGATGCCCGCCGCGGCTCTTTTGGTCGCCGGAATGCACAAAACCACTCTCGCCGCCGCGTTCGGCCTCGCCGGCGGCTAAACGCCAGCGCGTTGACCCTGCTGACCCCTCATTTGACCACAGGTGGGCCCAGTTTGACCTCCCTGGGTCAATGACAGGTGGGGCCCAGCCCTGTTAACTAATCAGGATTAGTTTTAATTAATATTTAGTTAAACTAATTACACTGACACATGGGACCCACTAGTCAGGGTTGATCTGGACTGTTCCGTTAACCGCTGACATCATCCTGACGTAATGCTGACACAGTAATTTATTTACTGGATTTATTTTATACAGGAAATTCCAGTAAATACCACAAACTTTAAAAAATCATAGAAATTAATCTGTAACTCCAAATGGAAAGTTTTATATATGAAAAATGATTAGAAAAATCCAATCTATCCATCTGTACTAGTGTCATGCATGTTTAAGCAAGCTAACCTGATGTTTAGTGCAGAACAAGGTAAAGCACTTAAAAGGGCCATTTATGAGTTTGAAGCTTGAATCTTTGATTCAAAATGGTTCAAACCTATCTGGTCTTAGTTGCATTAGCCCAATACACTCATTTTGCCATGTCTCATGCATGCATCAATTGTTGCATATTGTTTGGTGATGTTTGTGTATCGGTGCTCTTTGCGGCAGGTTCTGCCCCTGAGGAGTACCACGATTACCCTAGCGAAGATCAATATCAGTGCATCGACCCATCAGGCAAGCAACCAACCATTTGATCATATCGATACAATCCCATGTTCCCGCTTCTGCTCTCTTTTACTGCATTAAGACAACGCGTTTGAAGCTGTTGTGTGCTACGGTAGTTGAACCCATTTCCTCTGCATGACCTGTCATTGCCACAGTAACTAGATGAAACCCACTAGCATGTGTAGGAGTTGATTGAGCCATATGTATGTGTTGTTCCTACCTTGCTATGCCTGCTATGCTTAGAGTCGTGTCAGGTCTAGTTCATCTGGGTGATGGGCTAGAGTGAAATGATCATGCCGGTAATGAGAGTGATGTGTTGAACACGATTTGGTAAAGGTATCGATGAGAGGCCATGTAGGAGTATGTGGTGGGTTGTTTCATTGAAGCCGACCTTAAGCACTCAGATCTGTATTTGTGATTTAAGATTCAGCTACTACCATGCATTGGGCCCTGAAATATGACCCCGCTCGACTTCTTATTCACCCTAGTCCTCTGTCCAGGAGTTGCAAGTAGTTTCTGGTGTTTGTAGCTTACTGGAGGCCGTGGACAGCGCTGACCCGCGGGGTGGGCTGTGATGCAGTAGGTACGTGGCACGGTGTACCGGATACCCGTTAGGTATCTCGGGAACCCTGTACACATCGTTCGGGGCCGTATGTGGAAACCTCAGGCGAACTCCCTGCGGATGGAACCTGGATAGGCGATAAACCTGGACTAGAGACTTAGGTGTTTAGGTAGGTCGTGGTCTACACCCATGTCGGCTTTCGCTTGAAGTCTGCCGAGCACATGTCGTGTGCAGACGGTAAGTGGTGGAAACATGTATGAAGAAGTACACCCCTGCAGGGTTAACATCATCTATTCGAATAGCCGCGTCCGCGGTAAAGGACTACTTGGTTGCCTATATAGTTCATAGACAAGTAAATGGATACTACTAAAATTCTCAAGATAAGCGTGAGTGCCGAGGATGGCTCTTCCGTAGGATGACGGAGGTGGATCCTCGGTAGTGTATTGAGTTGGTGTGTAGTGGACTCGTGTGCGCAAAACCATTTCAAGTTGGTGTCTCGTAGGATAGTTTAGCCAAGAGTCAAAGCTGGCTTGCTGCAATAACCCCACCAACCCTTCTTGATAATGTGCATGTATGTAGGATCTGATGTAAGTCTTGCTGAGTACCTTTGTACGCATGTTGCTTTAATTACATTTTTCAGAAGACACTGCAACCCCTTCTGATGGGTTCTTCGTAGACGTTGACATCGATGAGTAGACTAAGGCCCAGGTGGTGATCCTAAGCTTGTGAAGGACCATGTAGTTTAGCCAGGCTTCCCAAGCCTCTTTTATTTTACTAGTTGTCTGTACTCAGACAAGTTACTTCCGCTGTTGTCTTGTATGCTTGTATGACTTGAATGTGGGTCGTGTGACCCGTACTTGTGTGTATGATATGTATGGCTCTGAGCCTTTAAATAAAGTACTTGTGTCGTAGAGTCATGTTGTGATGCCTTGTTGTATTTGCACATATCGAGCATATTGTGTGTATGATTGAAATGCTTGGTATGTGTGGGATCTGACTATCTAGTTGTTTATTCTTAGTAGCCTCTCTTACCGGGAAATGTCTCCTAGTGTTTCCACTGAGCCTTGGTAGCTTGCTACTGCTCCGGAACACTTAGGCTGGCCGGCATGTGTCCTTCTTCGTTCCTGTGTCTGTCCCTTCGGGGAAATGTCACGCGATGGATACCGGAGTCCTGTTAGCCCGCTACAGCCCGGTTTACCGAAGTCCTGCTAGCCCAGTGCTACAGCCCAGATTCACTCGTTGATGACCGACACGTTCGATGCTGGGTCATGAATGCCTGTTCCTATAAGTTTGTGCCACTTTGGGTTCACGACTAGCCATGTCAGCCCGGGCTCCTTACCATATGGATGCTAGCGACACTATCATATACATGTGCCAAAAGGCGCAAATGGTCCCGGGCAAAGGTAAGGCGACACCCGTGGGTATACCGTGCGTGAGGCCGCAAAGTGATATGATGTGTTACATGCTAGATCGATGTGGCATCGAGTCGGGGTCCTGACAATTCTGCCTGATCAGTGCAAGGATTATGAAGTATATTGCGATGCTTCTTGTCGAGGACTTGGAGCAATGCTTATGCAAGAGGGAAGAGTTGTTTCGTATGCCTCACGACAACTTAAGCCCCATGAGTTGAATTATGCTACACATGATTTGGAGTTAGCCACTGTTGTGCATGCATTGAAGACATGGAGACATTTCCTCATCGGAAACCATTGTGAGGTGTACACGGATCACAAGAGTTTGAAATACATTTTCACATAGAAGGAGCTGAATCTCAGGCAAAGGAGATGATTGGAGCTCATCAAGGATTATGATATGAGACTGCATTATCACCCCGGAAAGGCTAGCATAGTAGACGATGCGTTGAGCCGCAAGAGCCATGTCAACACACTCTTAACCGGAGAGTTACCAAAGGAGTTAGTTGAGGATCTTCGCGAGCTATGTTTGGAGATAGTTCCGAGAGGCTATGTAGAAGCTTTGGAGATTCATTCAACCTTGATGGAAAAGATTAGAAAGGCTCAGAAGACTGACAAGGAGATTGCCTCCATAAAGGAGAAGATGAGCAAAGGAAAAGCTAAATGATTTTGTGAGTATTAGCATGATACTCTATGGTTTGAGGACCGTGTTTATGTGCCTAATGATCCGGAGATCAGGGAGTTGATTCTACAAGAGGCCCATGATTCGCCGTATTCGATTCACCCAGGCAATACCAAGATGTATATGGATTTGAAGGACACTTTCTGGTGGACCAGAATGAAGAAGGATATTGCGGAGTACGTAGCAGTTTGTGATGTGTGTCAGAGAGTAAAGGCACAGCATCGGAAGCCAGCAGGATTTCTACAGCCATTGCCGATACCCGAATGGTAGTGGGATAAACTAGGCATGGATTTTATCACGGGATTACCCAGGACCCGCTCAGGCTATGACTCGATTTGGGTTGTAGTCGATCGTCTAACAAAGGTAGCTCATTTCATCCCAGTAAAGACCACTTACACCAGTGCTAAGTTGGCAAAGATATACATGACCAGGATCGTATGTCTGCATGGAGTTCCGAGGAGCATTGTATCAGATAGAGGAACCCAGTTTACCTCAAAGTTCTAGAATCAGTTGCGCGAAACTTTGGGTACCAGGCTAGAGTTTAGTATAGCCTTTCATCCGCAGATGGATGGACAGACCGAGAGAGTCAATCAGATATTGGAGGATATGCTGAGAGCTTGTGCGCTAGATTATGGATCTAGTTGGGATGACAATTTGCCATATGCAGAGTTCTCTTACAACAACAGTTATCAATCAAGTTTGACGATGGCCCCTTTTGAAGCTTTGTACGGAAGGAGGTGCAGGACCCCGTTGCTGTGGGATGAAGTTGGAGATCGCCAGTTGTTTGGACCAGATTTGATTAAGGAGTCTGAACAGAAGGTGAAGTTGATTCGCGATAGGCTCAAGGTAGCCCAGTCGAGGAAAAAAAGCTATGCAGATTCAAAATGCAAGGAAACATTTTACGAAGTCGGAGACAGAGTTTATCTTCGTGTGTCCCCACTTCGAGGAGTTAAGCGTTTTGGAGTTAAGGGAAAATTAGCGCCACGTTTTGTGGGACCATACAAAGTTTTGGAGCGTATGGGAGAAGTTGCTTACAAGTTGGAATAGCTTGAAGTTTTGTCAGGAGTTCATGATGTGTTTCACGTATCCCAGTTGAAGAAGTGCCACGCGGACATGGCTGATATACCGCTGAGAGATACAGTGCCGCTGGAAGCGGTTCAGTTGGATAGTGATTTGACCTAGAAGGAGAAACCAGTCAAAATTCTTGAGTATGCCAGCCGAGTCACCCGCAGCAAGGTTATCAAGTTTTACAAAGTTCAGTGGAGCCACCACACCGTGGATGAAACCACCTGGGAGCGAGAGGAAGATCTGCTGAAGGACCACCCTCACCTATTTTCTAGCCAACCCGAATCTCGATGGCGAGATTCATCTTAAGGGCGGTAGGTTTGTAACATCCCAAATTTTCAATTTGGAATGTTATACACTAGATCATCATTGCATACCATATTTTATTGCTTTTGGTTTGATCCAGAAATTCTACGCAACTCAAGGGTCCTCGAAGAGAGTTAGGAATTTCGTTATTTTCATATTTGGGTTTTCTCAAATATTGAAAATAGGATGGTTTGTTTTTATTTATTTTATCTTCAATTATTTCTATTATAAAAATACGAGAGAGGGAAAAAATGACTTTCCCAAAATAAAGAAATATTGAGGATTTAATAAAAAATCAAATAGGTTTTATTTCGGAGTTTTTGGCTATTTTTTTGAATTTAGGAAAACTTGCACGTTTTTCAAAACTGCATTTTAGGGCCAAGAAAATGTTCATCTCGTCCTAAATATTTTATTTAGACAGTGAAAATTTATTTTGGCATTTCTAGAGTTTTATTTTATTTTCTAGAATTTTTCTTAGTTTCGACGGAATTTATTTAAAAAAAACGTTTCGCGCGCCCGACCGGGCCGAGGCCCAGCCGAGCCGGCCCGTCTCCCCCGCGCCGCTATCTCCCGCCAGGAGACCGCGCCGCCGCCGCCGACCCAGACAGGAGTCTGAGCCGGACTCCTCCGCCGCCGCCTTGCCCCCTTCCCCAAGCCGCCACCCCCCTCTTTAAATAGCCGCCGCCGCCCCCATCACCCCGACCCGCCCCGCCTCCCGATCCGCCGAGCCGCCGCCGCCGCCACCTTCATGCCACTGCCGCCCGAAGCCGCTGCCGCCACCACCCACGCCACCCGCCGCCGCCGCCCAGAGCCCCACAGCCCCCGGACCCAGCCGGAGCCCGACGAGGTAGCCGCCCGCCGCCGCCCCGGTTTTCTAAGAAAACCGATCCGATTTCTTAGAAACCCTAGTTTTTTTAGATCGGTTTATTTTATTTTTTTCTGGTTTATTTATTTAGCGAGCGTTTGCTCGTTCGTTCGTTTTCACAAACGATTTCACCGTTTAGTTTCAGTTAGCGAACGTCCGTTCGTCAAACTGTTCGTCAGTTTTCTTTTTCTCGGATTTTCCGTGATTATTCCAGATCGCGATTTCTGATCCGATTTTCATTTTAGTTTATGTTTTCGCTCGTTTATCGGAATCAGGCGATTCAAGCGCCTAGAGTTTCATCTCGAAACCCTCTTTCCGTTTAACCAACTCGAACAAGTTTTTTCTACTGTAAAATTTGACTTAGGTCCAGATTAGTAAACGAAGCTCTTTTCTTTCGCCGTTTGATTTTCGTTGCTTCGTTTGATTTGGTTCTTTTTGCAAACCGGAGTTCTTAAGTTGAACTTTCTGGTTAGTTCTTTTATTTGAGTTTTACCTGTGCATTAGATGAGTACTTATTGTATGCTTGTTTGCTTGTTTGTTTGCGATAGAGTATCCGGAGTGCGCCGCTTGTTACTTCAAATCTCTAGGTTTCACGGATCATCAGCAAGGCAAGTAACACTTTGATCGTACCTTTTTACTACCCAGTTTTATTGCATTAGATCAATCCTCAACCAATTGCATGATTAGGATCTGACTAATATGTGGGTTTCGGGAAGTAGATGAGGTAGTACCTCTTACCTGTTTTATTACCAAACCCTTGGGAGTTACTTCTACGTTTGCTTATATTGCCATGCTATGCTAGTAGACGTGGATTGGGTGAGTGTATCCATGACAAATGTGAGATTGCTATTAATGGTTTATTTAAGGTGGCAACTTTAATACACATCTGGGTGGATTGAGGCACCTGGATATTCCAGCGTTTGCCTGTTTTTCTTTATGGACCACCACCCAGGCTCAAAGGGGTCATGAGATTATTCATGCGAGAAACTCCCGTGTGCAGCCACAAGCTACTATGGGCTCTAGCATAGTTTATTAAGTTGTGTGAACTCTTACAGTGGTAGACTAGCAGATGTAGGGGATGTAGGTTGGTACTGTCTACCCGATCGTAAGGTGCAAATGCTTCTGAAAGACTATGTCTCGGTCATCCATTTCTCAAACACCATGTAGTGCAAGAAATCCAATGGAGGAGAACGAGTCTTGTGGGGAAAAGTGCGCAAACCTCTGCAGAGTGTATAAACTAATCATGGTTAGCCGTGTCCCCGGTTATGGACGTTTTGAGTATCTAGTACTTGGATTATCATATGAACTCATCATGTTACTTTAATTTAATTTGTTGGGTTTAATGATGATGTTTAATTGGGATTGAGAGGGTGTCTATCTTCTCAATGTTTAACAACCACCATGATAGTTAAATAAAATTTATTCCTTTGCAATAGGGAAAAATTGGCTTTATGCAAAACTGTAACCATAGATCTTTCCACCAGCCATATATGCATGTAGTATAGCATTTTTCTGTTCATTACTCTCTATGTGTTACATTGCCAGCATATTCCATGTGCTGACCCATTTTCGGGCTGCAACGTTCATGTTGCAGACTTTTCAGACAACGAGTAAGGTGCCTTAGGCCATGGTTCTATACTCAGTGATGCCGTTGGAGTTGATGGACTCACTTATCTTCCAAGCCTTCCGCTGTTATCGTTATTAGATGGCCTTAAGCCATATTTATTGTAATAAGTTCTCCTTTGGAGACATTCTATGTAATAAGTGTGTGATTCTTACTCTGTTATAAATCCTTCAAGTACTGTGCGTGTCAGCATTACCGATCCATGGATGACACTGATGCACAGAGATCAGACTGTTTGAGGTCTGGTCGCTACAAGATGGTATCAGAGCACACGCTGACTGTAGGACACGACCACTAAGCTAAAGCCCTAGATCACTACTCACTCTTCTCATTTCTGACTCCTCATCTTTTCTACTCTTTTAGGATGGCGGATGCAAGGAAAAAGTTCACGAAACCGTATGAAGATACACCCTTTGGACACCACTTGAAGGAAGTCACAAAGTACCTGAATATCGGAGTACCAAGCTTCACCAGGACCTACATCGCCACTCTACCAGAAGAGGAGCGTTGGATCACTACAAAAAAATACACTTCCATGATGATACGTGTTTGTCACAGTAGCTCGCGTTTTTTGTCAAGCATGTACATCCATGACAAATTTATGACAGAATCAAGATAGTCATACCTGTGCTGTCGTAGAAGTGTTCCATGACATTACCAAAATTACCATCACGGAAGTGTCCACTTCCATGACGATAAATCACGCGTCACAGAAGTGCTTTCATCAAGGGTGACCGACACGTGGCATCCACCGTAACGGAACACCGTTAAGCTATCGGGTCGGGTTTTGGATCCGATAACCCGTTAACAGCCCCGACCAATGGGGATTTTCCACGTGTAAAATCATCATTGGCTGGAGGAAACACGTGTCGGCTCACTGTTGGGACATATGTCATTCACTCATTGGACAGAAGGAGCCTATGATACGGCGACACGTGGCACAGCCCAATAGAGGCCCATTCCTGTGAAAAGGCCGGCCTGTTTGACTTGGTCAAAAGGTGGCGGGCCGGCCCACGGAAAGCCTGTTAACGGCCTGTTCGCATATAGCCCATTTACGGCCCGCTAACCCAGGGCCCGTTATGCCCTATTCGGATTAGGCCCAGTAGCGTCATCTGGGCCGTCCAATATGATTCGGCCCATTTTAACTTCCGGCCCATGTGTGGCCCATGACTTCTTTCGGCCCATATGAGGACCTTTGTAACTCTTGGCCCATTAACAACTCGTGGTGAAACTGGCCCGTAATGAACAGTGTATCACTTTATACCCATTAACGGCCCGTTATTGCATTGGGCCGTTTCCAGCCCAAGTTATCTTTCGGCCTTCTCAGGGCCCATTGATTCGTGGGCTCACTTGCAGCATTCAGTTACATACGACCCGTTACTGTCATTTTCTGCTTGTGGGCCAAATTCAGCCCGTCGTTACAGTCGGCCCGTTTGCGGACCGTTAATACGTTGGGCCGTTTTCATGTCAAAAAAACCCATTGGGCTATTTTCATAGAGTTATCAAATATGGCCTATTAACGGCACATTATGGTCCACGAATAGTATGGCCCATGATGGCGAAATGATGATACGCCCCGTAGAAGGCCCATGGATCCTACGGCCCGTATGAGGCCCATGGATAGTACGACCAGTAGAAGGCCCATGGATCGTACGGCCCGTAAAAGGCCCATGGACCCTACGGCCCATAGAAGGCCCATTGATCCCTAAGGCCCGTATAGAAGAAGGCCGATGGATCCTACGGCCCGTATAGAAGGCCAATGGTCCTACGGCCGAACGAAGGCCCATGGATCATACGGCCTGCAGGAGGCCCATCAGTCCGTGTGTTGCCATGATTATTTTGGCCTAGTTACCAAAAATAGGCTATTGTGGCCACTAGAAAAACACAGAAAAAGAACTGCAGTGACTACAAGCAAACAACTAAACAAGACAATAAGGAAATAAATAAGCAAGCAATTAAGGATAGCCTATTACCGCTATTACACATATTACATCCACTGGGCATCAAAGTTCGCCACCAGTGCAAATATAGGGAACAAAGCAACATATTACATACACTCGCCGTCAAAATTGGCCACCAGTGCAAATAAACGCGGCAACAAAACAAGAGCATAACTGAAACAACTTCAGAAGAGCTCAAGAAACGTTATCCTGGGTATCCACCATGCTGGCAATAAGCTTAGCAAGCTGATTAGCTTTGTCCTATTTGGCGCTAAAATCCTCCAACGCTTGCTATTGCACCAGAAAGTATGCATCTAAATGCTCCAGGGACTTCCGCAGTCCTTCCGCTTCTTGTCGCAACACAACTGATCGATGTCTTTCAGCTTGTAGTTGAGACTCAAGAAACCGAACTGATTCAGACAGTGAGTTTGAATAGCTTGTGCAAGTGGTAGTGGCCAGTAACTCGAACACTAAACCAAGACATGACTTTGGGGTTGTCTCGTTGTCTTCAAGATAGTCTTCCTTAGCTGTTTTATCAGCTTTGTTGGAGACCAACAAGGATGTGTCACTATCCTGAACCTTATATGCATTACTTCCTTTACCATTGCTTAATAAGGCACTCTTCCCCAATATTCTGTCAGCATTCTAAAAGAAGAAACAAGCAGACACATAACAAGTTTAGCATGTACTAGTATATGAAACTCATTTCGGTGAACCAGTTCATTAGTAAGGTGGACAGGATTAAACTACCAAGTCTTCTATTGCCAAGTACTAGTACATAATAAAAGCATCAAACAAACATATATCTATGTCCTATGGTCACTGCATTGTCTTGCCAAATCAAAATAGAGACACGGTTCAAAACATATCAGTTCAAGACAAAGCAGGAGTGAAAGAATACAAAGCGTGCGAAACTACATGGCACAACAAGATTTCAGATGGGTACCACGGGTCTACATGTACAACAACACTATTGGCTCTGTTGTGATGCTAGTAATGTGCATGATATGAAAGTCAACTTTATACTCAATTGAAATTGAAATCAAAAGAGCTATTGATAAGAGCAAACCTGTTAAAGAAACATGCGTGAACATACCTGCTGTGCCATTGGAGTTTCGATTGGATCCTTCAATTTAAAAATAAGTTTGTATCAGTAAATACAATGATACAAGAGCAAAGCAATCATAGTTAAAAAAGGCGCGCCTAAGCAAGTGCTTAAGCGCGCCTAGGCTCTAGGCGTTGGCAAAATGCATTGCGCATAACTATGCTTAATCTGTGCATAACTGCGCATAAGCATGCGCTTTGGTCAGTAAAGTGCAAGGCGGTGGCAAAACGCACAATTAATGCCTAGCGCTTTTTTGAACTATGATAGCAATGTAATCTTAAATTAGAACAGTTGTTCTTCAGGTTTAGGCACTTGTTCTACATGAACAGAGTACAGTAAGACGCAAGAATATAATACTTAAAAATAGAAAATGAGCTCATAGACCTTACCACATTCTTGGTTCAGGACCAGTACAGAACAAGGCGTTCCCAGTCATCGTCCAGTAGATGTGTCTCAGGAGAACATAAAGGAATTTGATGAGTTTCTTTGCCGGTGAAGTACGTTTTCTTCAGGTAATTCCGATACTGCCACCAAGCTTTCTTGAAGATAGCAGAGGTATTAGCATAGGTTACCTCATCCTGAGTTTCCAAATTGGTCCTTCCCTATAGATAAAAATGGAAAAATTTGCTGTATTATAACCATCATGGAGGTAGGATGTATGGGACGAAGCAAAGTAATTGCCATGAATAATATTACTTACACATAACTCCTAGACAAACACCTGCAACTGGCATTTTCCTTCATCTTCAGTATAATATTTCCAAGATGGGAAGATACGAACATACGAATTAACAACATCAAATGCGATAGATGCTAAACTACGACTGGCTGGTTGTGCTTCCTCCATAGGAATAGGCGTACTAACTGGTGGAGTTGGGGTTCGCCGTGATAGTACTGGCCCTTTGGGCAATGGAGCTGCCTTACTAACTGCTCTTGTTTGGGAGCTCTGTGGTGGAGATGGTGTTGTGTCAACAGGAACTGGGTTACTATCGGCTGGGGTTGGGGTTAGATTGGGTGAAGCTGGTACTCTGTCCATCGCAGTAGGGGTACAATCTGCGAGAGTTTAGGTTATGTGTGGTAGGGCTGGTTCTTGTGCATGTACAACCGGGGTGCTATCTCCACCAAGAGGTAGCACTATTTTATTTGAAGACCGTGTTTTTATTCCGCTAGATAGTGGCATCTCCCGCTCCAATTCAAATGGATGATAAACAGGAAACATAGTTGAATGTACAGATATTGTATGAGAGACAGCTGCAATAGATAGTGTGCAAAAAAGAGGGCATGAAATAGTTGACATGTATATTGTTGAATAAAATGGATAGCATGACATAATTTCACATATATGATGTCTATCTAAACTGGATAGCATAGCATAACATAATTCAAAGATATGATGAATAACTAAACAGGATCGCATGACATAATTCACCTACATGTTATCTAAGTAATCAGGATCGCATCATTTAATTCACATATGTGATTTATATGATAAACAAAGGGCATTCGATATGATGTCTGAACTAAGAACATGGTGTTGAATATTGTGAATATGATGTCTAAACTATGCAATGCAAGACACCGTATGCATGATATGATCAGTATAACCGTGCCAAGTTAGAGCCTACACCTCAGTAGGGGAATAGGACTGGTCATCTGTCTCTGAATCCATCTCTGAGGAGCTATCGGGACCCAACAAGAGATCTGCTTCGACAGGTAGCACTGTCTGCTCTGAAGGCCTTGTTTTCACTCCAGATTTTTCCATCTCCCACCCAAATGGCCGATTCACAGGAAGAGTAGTTTAATGTACAAACATTGTCGACAAATGGAAATGTAATGAAGAAAATGATGGGCAAGATATCATTCAAATATATGATGCCTGGTTAAACAGGATGGCATTGCACATTTCACATATATTATGGCTAGCTAAAAGACATGAGACTGCATAATTCCCATATATGATATAGAAACTAAACAGGTGGCATTACAGAACATGTCTAAACTAAGCAGATGACATGTATGATGTCAAAAGTAGGCACTGCAAGGCAACATATGCATGATATGACTAACATCATCATGCCAAGGTAGAGCAAACACCTTGCGGGGTAAATAGGAGTGGTCAGCAGCGTCTGAATCCGCCTCAGAACAGATATCTTCCTCTGGATTACAATCTGGAGAGGGGTGGGAGGGTTTGCCATTGAACCCACCATGGAGCGATGTCTGCATGACATTGTATTGTCGCGCAAAACTCTTCTCTTTTTCTCTACATGTTCAGCATGACTGTGTACAATATATGACATGCATACGAAAAAATATGGTGAGATTATGTAAGAAGAGCATGTAGAAATTTAGAGTGATGGTAACAACCAGTGGATGGATCCAAAAATAATGATAGCAGGCTGATGATTGCTTTAAATTAATAAAAAGACAGATGATGATTGCTTTACTATTTGTTTCCCACCCAAGATGAACAACATAGGCATACGCTAGGTGAACCAGATATTAGACAGACATACTATTCATTGTTGCCTCGATATGTGCCCCACAACTAATTTAGAAATCAAGTTTGAACATTAATTTGGACCTGAGTTGGGAGTCCAAGAGCTGAACAGGACGATAAAGTAGCAGGTAAGTTTAAGCAATGCATAACATAAGCAAAAACAAAAGAGTGCGACCTCTGTTGTGGACCCGTGTACTCCTCAGGTTCATCTGCTGAGTCGATGATGGTGATGTCGTTGGGGTGGGTGCCGGCAGCAAGGAAGGAGATCTGAGGCGGCGAAAGACGGTCAGGAGTCGTGATGTCTGGTTTGGTGGATGCTTCTGTCAATGGAGCAGCTCAGGTGAGGTGGACGACATCGCGGCAGGAGCAGGAAAAAACACACAAGGTTCCCTTCGACACGTACCTGTAACTGAAGTAATTCTGTAAGGGCTCATTTGGCTTGCATGATTCTTAAAACGCATGGATAGGAAAAACACCAGAATAGGATAGGAAAATGCACATGGTAAACAGAGCATTTGTAAACACATGATTTCTGTCAACTTGGGTGTTTGGTTTACAAGAATTGGAAGAGCAGAGGAATGCAAAGAAACATGGCCAAAATAAAGAGAAACCATATGAAAGCGTGTACAATTAGAATGTTATTCTGGCACTAATGCACTTGGTCTTGTTTTCATGCATAGGATTTTGAAAAGTAGGTCCAGGTGGATGTTTTGTGTCACGCCCAATATGCGACCCTATTCAAAAGGAACTCAAAGGTCCCACCAAGGATAGACCCGCATATTGAAACGCTTTTGCAAAGTGGATATCATTACATCAACATTACATAAATAGCTGGGGATACATACAAGAGGCATACAATGCCACATGAATACAACATCACAATACATTAGAGCGTCATCCGGCTACGGATGAAACACAAATAGAAACTCAAACGACATCCACCCTACTAGCCCAGGCTGCCGACCTGGAACCTATCCCCTGATCGAAGAAGAAGAAGAAGAACTCAACGCAAGCAAGCATCGCTCTCGCGTCATGATCATCGAATAACCTGTACCTGCAACTGTTGTTGTAGTAATCTGTGAGCCACGAGGACTCAGCAATCCCATTACCATGGGTATCAAGACTAGCAAAGCTTAAAGGGAAAGGCAGGGGTAAAGTGGTGAGGCTGCAGCAGCGACTAAGCATATATGGTGGCTAACATATGCAAATAAGAGCGAGGAGAGAGCAAAAGGAACGGTCGTGAAGCTAGCAATGATCAAGAAGTGATCCTGAACTCCTACTTACGTCAAACATAACCCAAAAACCATGTTCACTTCCCGGACTCCGCCGAGAAGAGACCATCACGGCTATACACACGGTTGATGCGTTTTAATTCGGTTCTGGTGTCAAGTTATCTACAACCGGACATTAACAAATTCCCATCTGCCTATAACCGCAGGCACGGCTTTCGAAAGATTATACCCCGCAGGGGTGTCCCAACTTAGCCCATGACAAGCTCTCGCGATCAACGAAGCAATATACCTTCTCCCAGGAAGACCCGATCAGACTCGGAGTCCCGGTTTACAAGACATTTCGACAATGGTAAAACTAGACCAGCAAAGCCGCCCGATGCGCCGATAATCCAGATAAGAGCTGCAAATATCTCGTTCTCAGGGCAACACCGGATGAGCAATCCGTACAACTAAAACCAGACCTCAAGTTTCCCTGAGGGGGCACTGCAAAGGGCTTTAGTTCGGACCAACACTTAGACAAGCACTGGCCCGGGGGGGCTATAATAAAGATGACCCCTGGGTTAATTACTCCCAAGGGAAATGTAGGTGGTGGTGAGACAAATGGTAAAACTAAGGTTGGGCCTTGCTGGAGGAGTTTTATTCAAAGCGAACTGTCAAGGGGGTCCCATAAATCACCCGACCGCGTATGGAACGCAAAATCCGGGAACATAACACCGGTATGACGGAAACTAGGGCGGCAAGAGTGGAACAAAACACCAGACATAAGGCCGAGCCTTCCACCCTTTACCAAATATACAGATGCATTAATAATATAAGAGATATTGTGATATCCCAACCAAAATCCTGTCCACCATGGAGCAATCTTCAACTTCACCTGCAACTAGCAACGCTATAAGAGGGCTGAGCAAAGCGGTAACATAGCCAAACAACGGTTTGCATAAGAAAGGTGTCAAAGGTTAGAGGTTCATGGCAATTTGGGATGGCTTGATAAACAGGTGATAGGTAGCGCAGCATAGCGATAGAACGAAGCAACTAGCATAGCAATGATAGTAGTGAGATCCAGGGTAGCGGTCATCTTGCCTAAAATCCCGCAAGGAAGAAGAACGGGTCCATGAAGAAAACAAACAGGAGTAGTCGAACGAATACTCACAATCACAACATTACCGGAACTAAGAAGCAACACCGGAAAGAAACAAACAACATGGTAAATGCACAAGCATAAACATGGCATGATGCACAAACAAGTATGATGCATGCCCGGTTTAATGAGGCATGGCATGGCAAGTGCAACAAACAATACTACAAGTTAAGTGGAGATCATTATGCAACGAGTTGCATATTGACAAAACACCACATTGACATATTTAGGTTAATCTCGTTTCAGCTACCAAACAATATTAAATGTTGTTAAACATGGCAAGGGGTGAAGCATAACAAAACTATACCATCTAAACAATTTAAATGGGGCCGGATATAACAAACAACCGATCCGGTACTCCCCATATGCATTTAGCAAATTAATGGAAACAACAAATATAAACATTTTAAATGTTGTTATCATGATGCGAATGACAATGCAAGTTTTAAGCAATTTTATAAAATGTTGACATGAGCATGTTATGAAGCATTTGGTCACCATGGCGGAACGAAAGGGGTGCCATGGCAACGACAACGAAAATGGTGCCACGGCAGCATTTCGACGATCCGACAACTCGTCGGGATGTCGGTGCAAAAGAAAGTGTGGATTTATGGAACATGCAAAAGATGGTGGGGTGATCCCGAATACCGGGTTCCCACATGTCGGTGGTATGGCAAAGAGCGACAGTTCGGACGCGGTGCAAACACGAGCATCTCATACAACAAAGCATTCGGTCCATGGGTGATTGTCTCATTGGTTATACCCTTCGAAGCGTGCATTCGAGGCGAAACGCGTTTCGTAGATGTAAGTAGACGTTCTCGCGATGTAGTGGAAGTAGTTGTTCAGGGCGATGATCTTCGGCGACGGTAGTTGTTACACGGTTTATAGATGTTCGGGTCATCGGTAGATGTACTTGTCGCATCTCTGAGCGTAGTCGGCCTTGGCGTATCCAAAGGGTGCTTGGCGGGTCGTCATGTAGTCGTTACATGAGGGTCTTGACGAATCCGAAGCGTACTTGCTCCTGTTCGGGGAGGTACCGTGAAAACATCACTATGTGTGGGACACGCGGGGAGGGCGACGCGAGCAGAGGGGGCCATGGAGGGGACGTCGCGATGTCGGGCAGCGAAGGCAGGAGCAGGAGCTTGGAGGAGGAGGCAAGAAGACGACGCAATCTCCAGCGAATGGCAACACGGCGGCCCGAGGGGTCACCAGCACGGGCGAAACAGCAGCAGGCAACACTGCTGTTGAGAGACGGAGGTCAGGGCCGGAGGTGAGCAACACTAGCAGGGGCGGATGGGTGCGAGGAGGCCGGGAGGAGCGGCGCTCGGCACCGGTTGGCGCGGAGCAGGGGAGGCGGAGATCCTGCTCGGAGAGGTGCGGCGAAGGGAACCGCATGGAGGCGCGAAGGATGGCGGCGGCAGCGAATCGGGTCGAAGGCGAGCATGAGATGGCATCGGGGAGGGTGCAACTGTTGTTGTTGCCGGCTCTGACAGAGGCGACATCTGACGGAGGAGCTGGCGAGGCGGCGACGCCGGGTAGATGAGGAGGCGGGCGAGGACAAGTTAGGGAGGAGAAGGGGTGCAGGGAAGGCGGCAAGGCGGTCGGAGAGGTCGCCGACGTGTCGGAGCTTGCAGCGGGAGAAGCATAGGGGAGGGGCGGCGGGAGGGCTCTGCTCCTCTCTCCCTGTGAGTGGCGGCGCCAGGAAGAGAACGAAGGGAGAGAGCTAGGGATCGGGAGAGGAGATGGATGACGGCGCGCTTGGGAACGAGGAGGAGGAGGGGATCGACCGGGATGAGGCTAGGGTTGGGTTAGGTAGGCTGCAGCTGGGCCTTGGGCCATGGAGGAGCTGGGCTGCGGGAGGCGCTGGAGCTGGGCCGGGCTGCTGCTGCGCTGGGATGCTCTCTCTTTTTCTATTTCTTCAAACAGAAATAATAGAACAAAAGCACCAAGGAATTGGAGAGTGTTGTGAGAGATATGAGAATATCCCTGGAGTCTAGAATTTGTGCATAATTTGAATAAAT
Organism: Triticum aestivum; assembly: GCF_018294505.1. NCBI lineage: Eukaryota > Viridiplantae > Streptophyta > Magnoliopsida > Poales > Poaceae > Triticum > Triticum aestivum. The sequence continues at coordinate 103,744,900 of NC_057801.1, read as the reverse complement.
TGCTTTGGGCATTTTTAAGGACAGAAAAAATAATTCAAGTTTGAATTGAGTTCAAACTTGAGCCATTTTTTGAACCCAACCAAAACAAATCCAAAACAGATTATATTTGGCAGAGAGGTATAAGGCATGGAGTAAGATCATCAGGAAATAAATGAACATTAATGGAGGAGGGAATAAAGTCACTTGCAAAAAAACATGAAGGAAGAAAGAAGGGGAGGTGATGATACATGGGCATGGCTTGAGAGAGAGATAGCAAAGGTTGATGCACAAACAACATGGAAGTAACAGGTAATCTAAGGATGAGCGCAATGCACATGATGCTCATGGCAACAACATGAATGACCAAAGCAATATGACAAGAGATAGGCATGGCAATACAATATAACCGATGAAGAACATGGTGCAAGAAGAAAAATATGACAATGGCACTGATCATGATCATGGCAACAAACAAATAGGAATGAAATATGCAAAACAAAAGACAAAAACCCAACCACGAAGGAAATAACATATCACATCTCCGGAAAAGGCAAGAGTTGGAGTTACGAATGCGGAAAGTTGTATCCGGGGCGTTACAACACTCCACCACTACGAGAGGATCTCGTCCCGAGATCTAGGATGGCACCGGGGGGAAAATGGAAGAGGAAGAAAAGAGGTAAAACTAAGTTGCTTCTTTGACAAACGAGTGAAACCAACAAACCTTGAGAGGTTGAACAAATTGAAAGAAACAAAACAACGGAGATGGCCAAGATTGCAAACAGTCCATTAGAAAAGAGGAACAAGGAACATTACGAGAACTTGAAGGTTGCAAAGACATGAATGACGAGCACAATGGACCAGAAGGAATTTGAAATCACTCCGGTTAAAACTAGATGAGAGAGGAAGAATTCGGGCAGCACTCCGGTAGAAAAAAGAAGAAAACTTGATAAGATGAAAAGATATAGAAAAGATGATACAACACTCCGGTTGAACATGGAAGGAATAGAATATGAACTTGAGAAGATGGGAAGATACTTGATGAAATCAACAACACACTACCTCCGGAACGAAAGAATAGAAGCTAGATTGTTGGGATAAAGGGGCGGAGAAGAAAATGACAATTTCTGCCACAAATGAACTTGGAAAGCATCCTTGCAAAGAAGGATTGAACGGAGTTGTTGGAAAATCAACAACGAAAAGCACAAGCTTATTATGGGCTTATGGCAAACATCTCAAAATGATGAGGTGACAACCGGCCACTAACTGAAACAATTGCTTGCTTGAGATCAACGAAGAGATGAAAACTGCTTTTGCTGAGAGGATAGGAGAAAACTTGGATCATTGATAAGCACCACAAATAGCAACATTCCTTAGGGGAAGGCTTTAGGTGAAATCTATACCAAGATAACTCCAAAGAAGAGATTGATGGATTTAAAATACCTCATTCTTGAGAACATGTGAATCAAGAAACATCAACTCAAAATTATCAAGAATGACATAACACCACCTCAAATGATAAGGTAGAACGAATTGCACTTCGAAATGCAAGATGAAGAATACTTGAACGCCTCAAAACAAAACATGTGTTGAACACCATGTTTATTTTAGAGTATAACTTAGCGGGTCATAACTTCGAGAGAAATCTTGAAGAACAATTGAAGAATGAAAGGAATCCTTGATGAACCACCATGTAGAGCCTCCATGAAGAACTCCGGTAATGAAAGGATGATAGAAAGAAAGAGAAGTTGAAAACACAAGGTGAAACCTTGGGATGATTTAGATGGAGCTTTGCGACGATGTAACCGAGAAAACTTGGAACTCCGGAAACGAAAAGATGAATACTAGAACCGAGAATTACTTCATCATGAACAATCTCCGGAAGAAGGAATTAATCACTTGGATGAAACAAGAATAAGAATTATGTCATGCCTATCCTTCACCAATTTAAATTGATGACAAGGAACGGATTTGGCATACTACTTATTCTCGTAGAAAAGGATTAAGGGGGGATATAGCACAAAACTTGAGAAAGGTATAGATGGAACCACCGATGGGATTTGGAAACAACGAATGAATTGATATGATAACGAAGGAAGAGAAATCTTGAAGGAGCCACCATAAGAATTGAAAATGAACGAAGTAAAGGGGTGAATCACCGGTAAGAATTAGAGAACGAATGAAGATACTTGAGGGAATTTAGATACATGAGAATGAAGAGATCATGAACTAATTAGAGGATATTTGAACGATGCACCGGTAAGATTTGGAGAATGATAGCTACACATTGCGAATGAAGAATTATGACATGATGACTTTCGGATGAAAGAAATGGAAACAACTCATGAAATGCTCCGGATGGGTGAAAAGAATACTCACAATCGAAACAATTATGAGAGGATGGCATCAAGCTAGAACCATGAATCTCTGGAAGAACGGGTAAGGATTTAAGAGGAACTTTCTTCGGTCTTCAAAATCCAAGAATGACGAGGAGACACACCACCCAATTGTTGAGACACTCCGGAACAAAGAAGAATAGAAATGATGAACCAACGATGAAAATATTCTGAAAGCGATCTTGGAGAAGGAATATGACTGATGAAAATTCATTCTTACGTCAAACTTGGAAAAGAATTTGGAATAGCTCCGGAATAATTAGAAGAGTCAGGTAAGATCCTGGGAAAAGACCTGTGGGTTAGGGCCCACTCAAAAGAAACATCGTTGAAGGATTTCTTGAAAAGAGAGATTGCACCGGTTGAATTAAATGACTTGAATGAGATAACAACCTTGAAATATCTTGAACGGATTGAGAATGGAAACACAAGTCTTGTGATATATCTTCAGCACTCCAGAACAAATGAATAGGGAGAAGTGAATGATAAAGAGGTGCACCGGCATGGAAAAAACATTTGAAACGAGGAAAGGGATATGATCAACACTGAAAGCTTGAATTAAATCCACCGGAAAGGAATACGAGAATAAAGATTGATGAACTTGAAGCTCGTGAGCATCTTCACGAGGGATCACCGGATCAAAACATTGATTGAAAAGAGTGAAGAGACTTCACATGAATAAATGGATACTTGATTAACATATATGAGTCCTTGAAGAAAAAGGGTGGGAGGGCGGGAAAAGAAAGGCAACTTGGGGACGGATGAAACAAACACCGGTGAGAAAACTTAGAGTTGATCTTGCGGATGGGGAAAATGATGGGATCATCTCGAAGAGAAGCGCACCGGTTGGAAAAGAATTAACATGACAATCTCAGTGATCAAGAAGGATTAGTACTCCCATAGAAATATGAGAACACCGCTTGAAAGGTATGGAATCAACACTTGACTTTGAAGCAACTCGAATACCACAAATAAAACAAAACAAAGGATTTGGCTTGCAGAATAAGCCGAAACAAATACATATGATAGAGATTTACCCAATCCCATATCATGCATCTGTCGAAAAGATATTCTAGGAGCTACTTGAATTCCCACCTATAGAACTCCCAAAACTTTCTGGTTATGCAATCTGGTGTTGGGGATACAGGGGAAGCAATATATCTCACCCAAACTAACAATCCCTACATCCAGCTGTATCCATCCATCAACACATAACCAAGAAACCTTCGGAAATCGTGTACCTCAACCTTCAAAAAGCATCCGTTATACGAGCTATGGCAATACTCCCGAACTCCCCAGTACTGGGTGACGTCGAGGTTATCTCACCAACAACTGCATAAAAGAGATTTTCGATGTCGGCAAAACTCAGGTATTCCAGAACTGCAACGATAAAATTGTGACGACAACACCTCGGAGCTCAACTCCCCGGGTCAATGCCACATAATAGAGAGGAGGCACCAAGAACAATGTTCTCGTCACAAAACCATCGGAACGATTCCAAGATACCCGCGTGATCCTAAAATTTTTTTAGTGAAATTTGAGGAGAGGAAAGTCAAAACATCTACGTCAGGAGACCTCACCAGAGCGACGAAGGGGCTGAGGAGTAAAAAGAATCCTACTCTCCGATATATATAATCCTAAGACTCAAAATAGTTTTCTTCTAGACTCAACAACGGCCAACAATCAAGGGGACTCCTATGGTCGGTCGAGGCTCTGATACCAACTTGTCACGCCCAATATGCGACCCTATCCAAAAGGAACTTGAAGGTCCCACCAAGGATAGACCCGCATATTGAAACGCTTTTGCAAGGTGGATATCATTACATCAACATTACATAAATAGCTGGGGATACATACAAGAGGCATACAATGCCACATGAATACAACATCACAGTACATTAGAGCGTCATCCGGCTACAGATGAAACACAAACAGAAACTCAAACGACATCCACCCTACTAGCCCAGGCTGCCGACCTGGAACCTATCCCCTGATCGAAGAAGCAGAAGAAGAACTCAACGCAAGCAAGCATCGCTCTCGCGTCATGATCATCGAATAACCTGTACCTGCAACTGTTGTTGTAGTAATCTGTGAGCCACGAGGACTCAGCAATCCCATTACCATGGGTATCAAGACTAGCAAAGCTTAAAGGGAAAGGAAGGGGTAAAGTGGTGAGGCTGCAGCAGCGTCTAAGCATATATGGTGGCTAACATACGCAAATAAGAGCGAGGAGAGAGCAAAAGGAACGGTCGTGAAGCTAGCAATGATCAAGAAGTGATCCTGAACTCCCACTTATGTCAGACATAACCCAAAAACCATGTTCACTTCCCGGACTCCGCCGAGAAGAGACCATCACGGCTACACACACGGTTGATGCGTTTTAATTCGGATCTGGTGTCAAGTTATCTACAACCGGACATTAACAAATTCCCATCTGCCTATAACCGCAGGCACGGCTTTCGAAAGATTATACCCTGCAGGGGTGTCCCAACTTAGCCCATGACAAGCTCTCGCGATCAACGAAGGAATAGACCTTCTCCCAGGAAGACCCGATCAGACTCGGAGTCCCGGTTTACAAGACATTTCGACAATGGTAAAACTAGACCAGCAAAGCCGCCCGATGCGCCGACAATCCCGATAGGAGCTGCACATATCTCGTTCTCAGGGCAACACCGGATGAGCAATCCGTACAACTAAAACAAGACCTCAAGTTTCCCTGAGGGGGCGCTGCAAAGGGCTCTAGTTCGGACCAACACTTAGACAAGCACTGGCCCGGGGGGGCTATAATAAAGATGACCCTTGGGTTAATTACTCCCAAGGGAAATGTAGGTGGTGGTGAGTCAAATGGTAAAACCAAGGTTGGGCCTTGCTGGAGGAGTTTTATTCAAAGCGAACTGTCAAGGGGGTCCCATAAATCACCCGACCGCGTAAGGAACGCAAAATCCGGGAACATAACACCGGTATGACGGAAACTAGGGCGGCAAGAGTGGAACAAAACACCAGGCATAAGGCCGAGCCTTCCACCCTTTACCAAATATATAGATGCAGTAATAATATAAGAGATATTGTGATATCCCAACCAAAATCCTGTCCACCATGGAGCAATCTTCAACTTCACCTGCAACTAGCAACGCTATAAGAGGGCTGAGCAAAGCGGTAACATAGCCAAACAACGGTTTGCATAGGAAAGGTGTCAAAGGTTAGAGGTTCATGGCAATTTGGGATGGCTTGATAAACAGGTGATAGGTAGCGCAGCATAGCGATAGAACGAAGCAACTAGCATAGCAATGATAGTAGTGAGATCCAGGGTAGCGGTCATCTTGCCTGAAATCCCGCAAGGAAGAAGAACGGGTCCATGAAGAAGACGAACAGGAGTTGTCGAACGAATCCTCACAATCACAACATTACCGGAACTAAGAAGCAACACCGGAAAGAAACAAACAACATGGTAAATGCACAAGCATAAACATGGCATGATGCACAAACAAGTATGATGCATGCCCGGTTTAATGAGGCATGGCATGGCAAGTGCAACAAACAATACTACAAGTTAAGTGGAGATCATTATGCAACGAGTTGTATATTGACAAAACACCACATTGACATATTTAGGTTAATCTCGTTTCAGCTACCAAACAATATTAAATGTTGTTAAACATGGCAAGGGGTGAAGCATAACAAAACTATACCATCTAAACAATTTAAATGGGGCCGGATATAACAAACAACCGATCCGGTACTCCCCATAAGCATTTAGCAAATTAATGGAAACAACAAATATAAACATTTTAAATGTTGTTATCATGATGCGAATGACAATGCAAGTTTTAAGCAATTTTATAAAACGTTGACATGAGCATGTTATGAAGCATTTGGTCACCATGGCGGAACGAAAGGGGTGCCACGGCAACAACAACGGAAATGGTGCTGTGACAGCATTTCGATGATCCGACAACTCGTCGGGATGTCGGTGCAAAAGAAAGTGTGGATTTATGGAACATGCAAAAGATGGTGGGGTGATCCCGGATACCGGGTTCCCACATGTCAGTGGCATGGCAAAGAGCGACAGTTCGGACGCGGTGCAAACACGAGCATCTCATACAACAAAGCATTCGGTCCATGGGTGATTGTATCATTGGTTATACCCTTCGAAGCGTGCATTCGGGGCGAAACGCATTTCGTAGAGGGAAGTAGATGTTCTCGCGATGTAGTGGAAGTAGTTGTTCACGGCGACGATCTTCGGCGACGGTAGTTGTACACGATTTGTAGATGTTCAGGTCATCGGTAGATGTACTTGTCGCATCTCTGAGCGTAGTGGGCCTTGGCGTATCCAAAGGGTGCTTGGTGGGTAGTCATGTAGTTCTTACATGAGGGTCGTGATGAATTCGAAGCGTACTTGGCCATCCAAAATTGCCCCTGTTCGGGGAGGTACCGTGAAAACATCACTATGTGTGGGACACGCGGGGAGGGCGACGCGAGCAGAGGGGGCCATGGAGGGGACGTCGCGATGTCGGGCGGCGAAGGCAGGAGCAGGAGCTTGGAGGAGGAGGCAAGAAGACTGCGCAATCTCCACCAAATGGCAACACGGCGGCCCGAGGGGTCACCAGCACGGGCGAAACAGCAGCAGGCAACACTGCTATTGAGAGACGGAGGTCGGGGCCGGAGCTGAGCAACGCTAGCAGGGGCGGATGGGTGCGAGGAGGCCGAGAGGAGCGGCGCTCGACACCGGTTGGCGCGGAGCAGGGGAGGCGGAGATCCTGCTCGGAGAGGTGCGGCGAAGGGAACCGCATGGAGACGCGAAGGATGGCGGCGGCAGCGAATCGGGTCGGAGGCGAGCATGAGATGGCATCGGGGAGGGTGCAACTATTGTTGCTGCCAGCTCTGACAGAGGCAACATCTGATGGAGGAGCTGGCGAGGCGGCGACGCCGGGTAGATGAGGAGGTGGTCGAGGACAAGTCAGGGAGGAGAAGGGGTGCAGGGAAGGCGGCAAGGCGGTCGGAGAGGTCGCCGGCGTGGCGGAGCTTGCAGCGGGAGAAGCATAGGGGAGGGGCGGCGCGAGGGCTCTGCTCCTCTCTTCCTGTGAGTGGTGGCGCCAGGAGGAGAACGAAGGGAGAGAGCTGGGGATCGGGAGAGGAGATGGATGACGGCGCGCTTGGGAATGAGGGGGAGGGGATCGACCGGGATGAGGATAGGGTTGGGTTAGGTAGGCTGCAGCTGGGCCTTGGGCCATGGAGGAGCTGGGCTGCGGGAGGCGCTGGAGCTGGGTCGGGCTGCTGCTGCGTTGGGATGCTCTCTCTTTTTCTATTTCTTCAAACAGAAATAATAGAACAAAAGCACCAAGGAATTGGAGAGTGTTGTGAGAGATATGAGAATATCCCTAGAGTCCAGAATTTGTGCATAATTTGAATAAATTGCTTTGCGCATTTTTAAGGACAGAAAAAATAATTCAAGTTTGAATTGAGTTCAAACTTGAGCCATTTTTTGAACCCAACCAAAACAAATCCAAAACAGATTATATTTGGCAGAGAGGTATAAGGCATGGAGTAAGATCATCAGGAAATAAATGAACATTAATGGAAGAGGGAATAAAGTCACTTGCAAAAAAACATGAAGGAAGAAAGAAGGGGAGGTGATGATACATGGGCATGGCTTGAGAGAGAGATAGCAAAGGTTGATGCACAAACAACATGGAAATAACATGTAATCTAAGGATGAGTGCAATGCACATGATGCTCATGGCAACAACATGAATGACCAAAGCAATATGACAAGAGATAGGCATGGCAATACAATATAACCGATGAAGAACATGGTGCAAGAAGAAAAATATGACAATGGCACTGATCATGATCATGGCAACAAACAAATAGGAATGAAATATGCAAAACAAAAGACAAAAACCCAACCACGAAGGAAATAACATATCGCATCTCCGGAAAAGGCAAGAGTTGGAGTTACGAATGCGGAAAGTTGTATCCGGGGCGTTACATTTTGCTTCATTCCTTTCAACAAAATGCATGAATAATTGAATAGTAGAGTGCCATTGGAAAATCCCCTAGTGCTATGTTTTTTCGTTGAACCAAAATAGCCCTAATGGATCGATGTGAATTTATAGTAATAAGTGATGCAAAAAGTGTACAATCTCTTTGCCGTAGCCGTGTCGACCTCAGCATCATTGGGTTGGTCACTGAAGTAGTTGAGGCAGAGGTGGCTGTCGGAGGTGTGGAGGAAGATCTGAGGAATCTGTAGACGGTGTTCAGGGCACTGGTCTGTTGTGATGGATTGTTCTGTCGTTGGAGCAGCTCCGGTGAGCCGTAAGACGTCAAGGCTGAAGCAGCACAAGACCGACATCGTCAATCTCAAGTGGGATTCTAATAGCATCTCCAATAGATGATGTAAACTGGATGTAAAATTAACATCACCAAAAACCACCTAACTACAACAGATGAGGTAAAAACTGTTGACTCTGAACTTAACTATCGAAACTCAAATTTACTGTGGAATCTGAATGCTACTGTCGAAACTGAACGCAATGGTAGCAGAGAGGCACTTTACATGTAGTTTAGGGAGGGCCTGTAGTTCATCTTCAACCTGCACCCCCCTGGGCCGCCAGCCACCACCGGCCGAACCGCCGGCCCCAGCGCTGCCTCGCCGCCTCGAAACAACTCGCCACCACCGCCCCGGCCAGCCCTCTAGGCCCCCAGCCCCCACCCTGAACCCTAAGATAGATAGTGGGGTACCTCTTCGGCGAGCCCCCGTCCCCGCTGCGGTTGGTTCTTCCTTAACTCCGGCGAGCCCCCCAAACCCCTGAAAATCGACTGACCCAAAAGTCGATTCAGTCGACTGAAGTGTGGCTTAATCGGAGCAGAGCAGCAGCAGCAGCTGGGCGAGCGAGCGATCGAGCGAGAGCCGGAGTAGCAGCAGCAGCATGAGCGAGCGAGAGCCGGAGCAGCAGCAGCAGATCCAGCTGGTATGGCCGCCACCGCCGAAGGGGCTTCGCACTAGGGGAGAGCCGCCGTGGAGATGTCGCCCGCGGTGCCGGCTTCAAGGTAGCCGCTCCATGGGGGTGCGGGATGGAGCACCTTCGGCACCGGGAGGTCGAGTTAAGGAGAAGGTGCGATGCGATGAGTGTACAACCTCTTTGGTGGCGCCGAGTAGGCCACGGCTTCGTCCGAGGAGTCGGTGAGGATGCTGCGGTTCCGATGGAGCAGGTTAAGGCGGCGTTGTGGGGATGGAGCAGCTGCGATAGATGAGGTGATCATCGGAGCAGCTCCTTGGAGGTGGAGGACGGGGCAGCTTAACCGGCTGGACGGTGAGATGGATGACGGATCCTCATCCGGGGAGGTGGACGAGGGACGTCGAGCTATTGCGGTGGACGACATCATCAGGGAAGAGGCTCCGGCTGGGCAGCGGTGACGTGGTGGATGGAGGAGGGTGGGGTTTCGCGGCTGGAGCGGAGAGGTTATGGCGGCCTGGAATTTCGAATGGCGAAAAGGGGGCGATGGGAGGGGGTGAAGCATGACTTAGGGACACGCTTGTCCAAAATGTAGGGTGTGTTACAAAAGTACGCCCCCACCGATTTGAACTAGCGGCCCTTTCGGCTCAGGGTTAGAAGTGGGATTTCGCGTGTCGGGATTTGGCAGCTGGAGGGAGTTTTCGCGTGCGTTGTAATTTTGGTATAGCAAGGCGCGGGTTGTGAAGGCGCCAGTTTTGGGAGCACGATATCTGAATTTTCGGGATATAACAAGACACGGGTTGAATTTTAGGGACAAGCCTAACGGGTAGTAATATTGTACTTGTACGTACCAAATCAATTCGCACTTCCCTCAACCAAAAAGAAAACAGAAAAAATAAAACTATTCACACCACACAAAGAGAGAGTCTTGCCCCATTTTACTATACAAATGCTATTCAAAGCTACTCCCTCCTTCCATCTATATAGGGCCTAATGCGTTTTTTGATGCTAACTTTGACCAAATATTAGAGCAATGATATATGACATGCAACTTACACAAAGCACACCGTTAACTTCGTTTGTGAAAGGTTCTTTCAATGATATAATTTTCACATTGTGCGTGTCATGTACTATTAATCTTGTCAATAGTTAAAGGCGGTCTTAAAATTCTCATTACGCCCTATATAGATGGAAGGAGGGACTATGAATCCATGTTATGTCTGATTAAATTTTTTCGCTTGCTGTATAATGCATGTAACCTACTCATACCAACATTTTAGTGCATTCCAAATGTCTATACTACCGCTGCAATTCGAACTAAATTTGAATTCGTTTCTCTATTTCAATAAGAATCTACAATCATGATTGTTGCCAACTTCAACCATCATAGTTTCATTGCTATCCGCCAGATATAAATCGAATGGCCTATAATGCAGGATGGCAGGCACACCATCATCAACAACTCCGTTTTTTTATGAGTAGAGATAAAATATATTAAATGTAGTATAACATGTTCAAAAACACACCATGTGTATCACCGTTATATATATATTCACACACGCGTCGGTTTAAAACACTATGATAAATTCTTCAAATATCTGAATTCACTTTTTATAATGAAGTATATATGATCTCTATTCGTCTTTTACACCCACACAACCCTCTTATCTTTGTAGCTAGCGCTAACTTTCTCTTGTGCATGCACACGCCCGCATCCCTCTCACCCTCCCTTAGCATTCTCTAGCTCCATCATGCAAATTCATCTTTTCACATTAGGTCGTTCACCCACGGTGTGTGTAGGCCCCCCAGATCCTTCTTTACGGCACACATCGATCAATATGCCTCTCTAGCCAGATGTGCCTAGCACAAACACAAGCTTCCCCTCTTCTCTTGTCACCGTCCATGCCTCACTCCCACCACTCTTTTCATCGTTCTCGTACTCGCACACTCCTCCCCTCTTGATATAGTATGCCTCTCATACCACCTCCTACATGCATTCCTCTATCTCTATCCTTCTCCTCGTGCCTCATTTGCTTCTAACACACATGCATGTATACCGATCGATCTCCCAACATATACCTGGACCGACTTTAACTACCCCCCATCAATCAACGTACCTCACAAGTTATGTCTCTCCTTTCTCTAACAAACGGCGATTGATATTCCTATGTAGTTATGTCTGCTTACCACAGCCACATCGCCCCCCTCATCATTCATGCACGCCTCCTGACCCGTCTCTCACACGCACGTGCACAGACAACAAGCAGCCATCTCCTCTCTTATTGATATTGCGGGCGCGCCCTTCATTTGTCTAGCAAGCCTATTGTAGGACCTTGAAGTGTGTCTAGAGGGGGGGGGGTTGATTAGACTACTTGACCAATTAAAAATAATGCCTTTTCCCAATTTTAGTCTTTGGCAGATTTTAGCAAACTTAGCACAAGTCAAGCAATCTTCACACAATTCAAGAAAGCATGCAAAGAGTATATGAGAAGCGGAAATTAAAGCATGCAACTTGCAAGAATGTAAAGGGAAGGGTTTGGAGATTTCAAACGCAATTTGTAGACACGGTGATTTTTGAGCCGTGGTTCTGATAGGTGGTGCTATCGTACATCCACGTTTATGGAGACTTCAACCCACGAAGGGTAACGGTTGAGCAAGTCCACGGAGGGCTCCACCCAAGAAGGGTCCACGAAGAAGCAACCTTGTATATCAAACCATGGCCGTCGCCCACGAAGGACTTGCCTCACTAGCGGTAGATCTTCATGAAGTAGGCGATCTCCTTGCCCTTACAAACTCCTTGGTTCAAATCCACAATCTTGTCGGAGATTCCCAAGTTACACCTAGCCAATCTAGGAGACACCACTCTCCAAGAAGTAACAAATGGTGTGTTGATGATGAACTCCTTGCTCTTGTGCTTCAACTGATAGTCTCCTCAACACTCAACTCTCTCGCATAGGATTTGGATCTGGTGGAAAGAAGATTTGAGTGGAAAGCAACTTGGGGAAGGCTAGAGATCAAGATTCATATGGTAGGAATGGAATATCTTGACCTCGATACATGAGTAGGTAGTTCTCTCTCAGAAATGGTAACTTGGAAGTGTAGGTTTGTTCTGATGGCTCTCTCCATGAATGAAGAGGAGGTGGTGGGGTATATATAGCCTCCACAGAAAATCTAACCGTTACACACAATTTACCAATCTCGGTGAGACCGAATCAACAAACTCGGTCGGACCGATTCAATAAACCTAGTGACCATTAGTGATTTCGATGGGAACGACATGCAACTCGGTGGGACCAATATGGTCAGGGTTAGGGCATAACGTAATCTCGGTGAGACCGATTACACAAACTCGGTGAGACCGATTTTGGTAATTAGCTAACCAGAGAGTTGGTCAGGTAAACTTGGTGGGACCGATTTGCTCTTTTCGGTGAGACCGAAATGTTACGAAAGGGAAAGAAAGAGTTTACATTGCAATCTCGGTGGGACCGATCGCTCACTTCGGTTAGACCGAAATGTTACGAAGGGAAACAGAGAGGTTACAATCCCATCTCGGTGAGACCGGGATCCCTATCAGTGAGACCGATTTGCCTAGGGTTTGTGGCAGTGGCTATGACATCTGAACTCGGTGGCGCCGGATAGAAATAATCGGTGGGGCCGAGTTTGACTTTAGGTTTAGGTCATATGTGGATATGAGAAAGTAGTTGAGGTTTTTTTGGAGCATATCACTAAGCACTTGAAGCAAGAAACTCATTAAGCAACAACTCATCCCTCCTTGATAGTATTGGCTTTTCTTATAGACTCAATGTGATCTTGGATCACTAAAATATAAAATGTAGAGTCTTGAGCTTTTGAGCTTGAGCCAATCCATTTATCCTTGATATTTTGAGGGATCTACTTTCATCATCCATGGCATGCCATTCGTTGAGCTTTCCTGAAATATTTTTCTTGGAATAGTATTAGCTCAGTGAGCTATATGTTGTTATGAATTACAAAAACCACCTAGGGATAGTTGCACTTTCAATCTCCCCCTTTTTGGTAATTGATGAAAACATATATATCAAAGCTTCGACCAATGATAATAAGATTGTAAAACATCGTCGCTTTGAGAAGCATGTGATAAGCAAGAGCTCCCCCTAAATTTGTGCATAGTTTAAGATTTGCTTTGGACTGCAAATGCACAAGGAATTAGGCTCATGGGTTACTCTTCCATGTCACAGACATCTTGGTGGAGCGCTCAAAATAATAAACATTGAATACATGCACTCATCACCAAGCAAAGTGAATGATCGTAGAAGGATAAATAAGATAATATCATCTAACAAGCATAAGTGTAGCTTATGATCAAACACATGATCATCAATGTCTCACAGATAATAGCATAGTATATCAAGCAATCAAAAGCAAATAGAGTTCAACCACGAAGACAAGAGAGAACAAAAGCAAACTCTCTCTCTCTCTCGAAGCCTATGATCTATAGATTTTTCTCCCCCTTTGGCAACAAGTTACCAAAAAGTTCATAGAAAATGCATAGTACTATATCATCTCTCAGGCTTGGTCTTGATGTGGTGGTGTAGAGATGGATCCTTGGACGAAGACTTCAGTTGATGTGGATGGAGCTGAAGGAGTTGTTGCTGGAGCTGGTTGCACTCACTACAAAAAAAATACACTTCCATGATGATACATGTTTGTCATAGTAGGTCGCATTTTTTTGTCATGCATGTACATCCATGACAAATTTATGACAGAATCAAGATAGTCATACCTGTGCTGTCGTAGAAGTGTTCGATGACATTATCAAAATTATCATCACGGAAGTGTCCACTTCCATGATGATAAATCACGCGTCACAGAAGTGCTTTCGTCAAGGGTGACCGACACGTGGCATCCACCGTAACGGAACGCCGTTAAGCTATCGGGTCGGGTTTTGGATCCGACAACCCGTTAAAAGCCCCGACCAATGGGGATTTTCCACGTGTAAAATCATCATTGGCTGGAGGAAACATGTGTCGGCTCATCGTTGGGACAGATGTCATCCACTCATTGGACAGAAGGCGCCTATGATACGTCGACACGTGGCACGGCCAATCAAGTTTAAATGGGCCGGCCCAACTAAAGGCCCACAAGATTTGGCGGCCCATAAAGGGCCGGGCCAGTTAAAGGCCCACGAGATTTTGCGGACTATAATGGGCTGGCCCAGCTAAAGGCCCACAAGATTTCGCAGGCCATAATAGGCCGGCCCAGGTAAAGGCCAACAAGATTTTTGTGTGCCATAATGGGCCGGCCCAGGTAAAGGCCCACAAAATTCCTGCGGATCATAATGGGCCGGCCCAGCTAAAGGCCCACGAGATTTCGCCGACATTAATGGGCCGGCCCAGCTGTAGGCCCACAAGATTTTGAGGACCCTAGTAGGCCGTCCCATTAACTGGCTGCCATGTTTTTGGCCAAATGCCGGCCCATAATTGATCCGGTCCATTAATGGCCTGCCACGTTCCGGGCCTAGTAATGGCCCATATAAGATCCAGCCCGTTAAAAGCCTCCCACTTTCTGGGCCAAATCACGGCCCAGATCAGGTCCGGCCCTTTAAGAGGCTTTGGGATCAATTATGGCCCATATCAGATTCGGCCCGTTGACTGGACGCTATGCTTTTGGGTCCACTTGCTAAAGGCCCATTTAGTAATTCGGCCTGATATTAGTTTTGGCCTGTTAAGGGCCCATTTAACATTCCGGCCCTATATTAAATTCGGCCTGTTAAAAGCCCGCCATATAGTCGGGCCTAACTACGGCCCGGTTTGCATCCGGCCTGCTCGCAGCCGATATCTGATTGGGCCAAACAAGGACCGAGACAACTTTGGCCTGTTAAAAGCCCGTGAATTGATTCACACAATCATGGGCCGGGGTCCATTTCGGGCTGCCGCCGGCCCGTGAGCTATTCGGCACGTTTCAGGCCTAGCCTACTTCTCAGCCTCCTAAAAGCCCATTGAGTTTTCTTGCGAAAAGAGGGCCGGGGGTTACTCGGCCTATTAAAGGCCCGAATCTACTAGTGGGCCAGTTTGACGGGGCCCATGATGCGGATCATACATCGTGATAGCATGACAGCCCGATTATGTACCGTAATTTTATGGTTTGGCCGGTTTACTGCGAAGACAGGATATATATACAGTAAAATAATTGCAGCATCGTGAATAAGAAAAAACCTAGACTATAAAATAAAGAAATTACGGCATATTACATCTAGGGGGCATCAAAGTTCGCCACTATGACAATAAAGCACAAGCAGACAGCAGATTACATACACTAGGCATCAAAGATCGCCACCAGTGCAAATAAACATGCCGACAAAATAATATACAAAACCGACATCACTTCAATAGAGTTCAAGAAAGGTTAGCCCTGCTGGGGAGCTACAGTGCAAGCAGCTGAGCAAGATGATGAGACTGCGCTTGTTCAACACTTATATCTTCCTCACTATGAAAGATAAACAAGAAGATGACAGGTTTTGCACATAAAAGTATCAGTGCTGACAATTCATCACATTTCTTACTAACGAATAAAGTGACACAGTTTAAAATTGCATTAACACAATATGGTATTGTTCAGGTCAAGACGTGGCAGGAATTGACATTGTGGAGGAGTTGGCAGCTTCACGACACCACTGGATTACAGATCAAGAACTCATAAGTATCAATGGTTAGTGTGCTGTCAATTTATCCCATTTCAGATTGGCAAATAAAGAGGCGGTTTAAATAATAGTAGAATGATATGACATTGTTCATAGTTAAGACATTGCAGAATATGACATTGTGCTGTAGTGGGTAGGTTCACCACACCACTGGATTACGGATGAAGAACAGAAGCATACATGCAGTGCAAAATAAGATCACTTGCTCTGTACAGTTTAATTTACATGGTATGAAGAAGGAACTTGGTTGTACAACTGAAAACTTAAATTGAGAAGGACAAACTTTTGTTTATGAACTACATAATAAACTTTAAACATGCAATTTGATGCAAACACCAAAAATAAACAGCTGTTGCAGTCATGCCTAACCAAATATACACAACAAAGTTTGAAGGATTGAGAAGGACAAACTTACATTACTGGTGAAGACAGGCTCTATAAAGCCCTTGTCCATGCTGATGGGGGGGCGCAATTCAAGAAGTTTAGCACAGAATGTTCTTCATAAGCATTGCCTTTATTCTACATTTTGTTAAGAGTAAATATAGATGTGATAATATATGAAAAAATGGAGAATATTTAAGATAAGATGAAGAGTGATGCTACATAACCAAGTAGCTATAAATGTATGTACAACAATACAGGCAAAAGGAACAGCCAAGAGCAATGCACAGCTCTTCAGTGCCAACCTTATGGTAAGAGTAAATATAGATCTGATGTGTAGAAAATGGAGGGCAAAGAAAAATAAGCTGCAGAGTGATGGTACATGAACAACTACCTGTCAATATAAGTACACTGATAAAGGACAACCTGTACTTACAAGAACAATGCAGAGCTAAAAAAATTCATTGGCATTGGATATATTCTACACTAATGTAACCATTCATACCGATCATATAATTTGGAGCGAACAATTGATAAGCAAGCTATCATGCATACTGCTGTCACATAATGAACCAGGTATGTATGCAAGTACAGCGATACAGGATAACAGGTACTAACAAGAGCAAAGCAGCGGGCAGCATATTTGCGATATCCTGTCGTTCTTTTCAAACTGGAATTCTTCTTCGAGCTGATTTCCCGCAAAAAAGATCCGCAAGGCACATGCGGAAAAGTAGAAGTTCAAATTGTCATGTGATTTCATAGACAGTACCTCATCCTGGGAGCAAGACCAGTGCATAACAAGGTTTTTCCATTCAATGTCTTCTATATTTAGCACAGGAGACTTCACCGGAAATTCGTTTATAGACTTGCCATCAAAGTGTGATTTCCTCAGGTAACACCAATACTGCTGCAATGCTTCCTTGAAAAGCACAAGCAAGCTTTGCTCGTCATGACTATCCAGATTGACCCTCACCTAGTTACAACAATGTAATGTAAATCATTGATCTGTTCGATCAGCAGAAAACAGGAAAATAATAACCATGAATAATAGCACTTACACGTAAGTTGGACAGGAAGATGTGAAAATGGTGTTTGTCTTCACTATAATCTTCCCATGATGGGAATATATGCACGTAGTCCCTAACAACATTGAAAGCATTGTCTTTTAAACTAGGAATAAATGGAATGGGGTTCCAATCTGCAGGAATTGGCCGTCTCTGCAGTTGGGATAGGTCTTCGGCCGGTGGAATTGTTGTACTTTTTGCTGGAGTGGGATTTTTCTATGGTACGGCTGGTGCTATGGCAAATGAAATCGGTATACCTTTTGCTGGAGTGCAGGTCCTGTGTGGTGGGGCTAGTGGTGTGGCCATTGAAGTATGGGTACAGTCTGCTGGAGTCGGTCCTATGTTTTGTGTCACTGGTTGTACAACCAATATAAGTGGGGCGCTGTCTGATTTCTCCGGCACCACCACGTTTTTCAAGCACTTTGCTGGTGCCCCTTCAGGTTTGGCAATCACCCTCTTCCTTTTTGATGTCTGATGCACAAGAACATCATTGGAGTGGAAAAACATGGTATGACGACAGATGGAATATGTATTGATAATGGATGGGCATAGCATCTCAAGTTATATGATGAGTAAACTAAGTAGATGCTGGTGCAACAAAGTAGAAGAAATGCAAGACAACATATGCAAGATACGCACAATCAATAAAACCTTGCAAAATTAGAACAGGCACCTTGATGGGTGAACAGGACAGGCCATCTGCCTTTGACTCCTCGAGGTTAGAATAGTCATTACAATGATATTGAACAAGAATCAACAGTTGGGGAGCGTACGAGTTTCATTTCTTCCAAAATGGCACTCAATGCCTTGGTGCCAATTTTGTAAGTCATTGCAGTGTTCCACAATATTCTTCTGATGCGCGGATTCTGATATTCACCGTAATTGCGTATAATATCTGAGAACCATGAAAACATAAATAGTTGTGAGATTATCTTTGTAATGCAGATGATATTCTAATATAGGGGCGCCCCTGTAAACACTTATGTGCTATCACTGGATTCTGATGAGAGAGCTCATGTGTGCTATAATATCGTGCGTGCATTTATATAATCTGGCACAAGTACACAAAAATAGGCTCCAGAAGTAAGGATAGCTGGCAGATGATAGGTTCATTATACTGTATAGATAGTTTATTGCCAAACCATGATAACAAGAGCACATAGCAACTAGGCAGATCATAGTGTACATAACAGGGGTACACCATAACCACAATATATAAATCGGGAAAGTGGAACTGGCTTGAAAATATGGTGTTGTATTGCCACTAGTAATTGAAAGCCTATCGATCGCGTACAGGCCAGCACTATCGAACATGGTAAAGAAGAGCAAGCAGATTTTGGATAATAAAATGTTGGTTGCGCAGTGCCCACACATGATGAACCAGAGCACATTAAGAATGCAACGCCCAGCTGTCTCTCGACCATTTCAGGCGGTTGGATGAAGATCCTATGTCTCCTAACCCTTCTCCTTCCTCGTTTGTGATTCTTCCCATACAAAACACCGCACGGGCTGCCGGCTGGACCACCGGCCCCCACCGCTTGTGTTCCTCCGCCACCCCCACCCCCACCCGCATCAAGTTTTCTTTGTTCGGCGAGGCCCCACAACCACCCGAGCCCCTTGGATCGCACTGGCAAACTCCGGCGCGCTCTGAAAAATCGATTAACCCAATTTTGAAATTTAGTCTACTGTGATTTAACTAGTGTTGAATATAAAAGGGGAAACCATAAGCATTGGGAGTATAGTGTTGAGCGTGGCATGGCGGATCTGAAGGTGCAAACCGGACAAAGACAACTTCGCAAACAAGACAAGAAATCAGAATAAAGTAGTGGCGATCTATTTTCTTGCTACGATAAATAAGTTGAGTAGATACGAAAGAGTACCGCCTCTTCTACGGCGCCATGTACGCATCTGGTGAGAATTTGATGGTACTGCGGTAGCGATGGCTGTCGGCGGCGTGGAAGCAGATCTAGGAGGGTAGATGGTGGCGGCAGGGCGCGGTGGACGAGACGGTCATAGGAGCGGCGCCGACAAGGTGGACGACGGCGGGGATGAAGCGAGAGGACGGGATGCAAGGGTCCCGGTCCGAAGGCGTGGATGAGAGAGGTCGATCTCTTGTAATGGACGGCGGCGTCGGGGTATCAGCTCCGGCCTGGTGGATGAGGACGGCGGTGGATGGGGTGTAGGACGGCGGCGGACGGAGGAGGGTGGGGTGGAGAGGGTGTTTTGGCGCCCACGGAGTACGAATGGGGAAAAGGGAGGTAGAGAGGAAGGGGGAACCATGTAGTCAAGGCGCGCTTGTCTCAAATGTGAGGAAATTTACAAACTTAGCCCCCGTTTCAAATTTCTACTACGTACATCACAACAACATTAGTCGGTTGGGGATAGGACGGTAATCTCGCATACACCGAATATTTGCCGACAAGAGTTTGTTTTTGGCGCCCACCGTGTATGAATATGAATTGGGGAGGGAGTCGATTTCGGCCGAGGGCACACTGTGTTTTGGCGCCCACCGTGTATGAATCCGGGCGAGAGGCGGTTACGTCACGTTTGGGTGAAATTACAAACCTACCCCTATCGAAACCTATAGAAATCCAGCAGATAGGCTTTGCGCGGCACGGATAGGCAGTAGTGATTTCCATCTCGCAGATTTTGGTTTCGGGCGGTTACTATGACTTTCCTCGCTTCGTTCAAATTTTGCACAGTGCACGTTTACCGTGCCAACTCAATTCGAATCCCGTTTGTATTCTACTATTTTTTTGGGCGGGATCCATTTTCAATTGGAATTACATTCTATATACATCATTTTTTTACATATATACTTTCAAAAGCACAACACCATTTATACATAAATATGGTTTACAAATGGCATGATCTCAGATTCATAAGGTTGTATCCATCAATTTGGATTTTCAAATATTTGAAACCACTTTATGTTGAAATCCAATGTATGCATTCCTCGCTAACTGTCTCCAATTAATGTGTGTTTCATGCGGGTTTTTTTAACTTCTCAAACATGTATAATGTGTTCCACACACACAACATATAGTGTAATCCCGTTTAGAAACTAATTGCATATAAACCATGCATTGTTTGTAATTGAAGAATCTATGGATCACCAATATTGATAAACTGTATAACATTACACGTGTGCCCAAATTCAAATGAATATGCATGTTTGATACACCAATTTGCGTTATGATATTATCGATGTCGTGATCTCCAGTTTAAATATTTGAATCCCCTTTAATCCAGATATTCGTCTCATATAGCTATCACTCATGCTTATATAGGACTATCTCTTTGGACCTATACGCGTTCATCGTCTCTCAGGGATCTCTCGTGCTACCTGCATGTCGACAATGATCTTTTATCTTTGTAACACACTGACGGTACTCTCTCCATCGACCTTCATCACTCTATCCCTCTCTAAGTATATCTTGCTCCCTGCTATGTGTCTCTAGCTATGATTCTCCATGTGGAATCTCTTTCTCTCACACAAACACAAAACTTTGTCTCCCGGGGTCTCATTTCTCTCAACTATTCCCATGTGTGCCACTCGCACACCCCTCATACAGAGATGTCTTTCGCTCCTTAGATATGAGAACCTACGACTCTTCCTCTTCAATATCTCTTTCTCACACACAAACACAAACTCTGTCTCCCAGGGTCTCATATTTCTCCATTGTTCTCTTGTATGTCGCTCAAACACACCCTCTCTCCCTAGAGATATCTTGCGTTCCCTCATATGTCTCTCTAGCTATCACTCTCATTGTGAAATATCTTTCTCGCTCGCAGACACAAAACTCCGTCTCTCTGGATCTCATTTCTCTCTGATATTTGTTTGTATGTGACTCACATGCACCCTCTCTCTATCTCTCTCACACCCACACACATAACCCAGCCTTCTGATCCACTCGACTCCTATCTCTAGCGCACACTAGCTAGCATCTTTATCTTTCTATTTATCTGTTTCTCCATCAACCTTATTTCTCGCCCTCACTCTTGATTTCTATCACGCACACTACATATGTTTCTCTCTACTTGCATGCAGTCAAGTGCCCTCTCACACACATATATAACTTCACACTTTGAACCACCTGACGGTCATCTCCGACACCCAAACTAAAGGATGTCTCTCTAGCTAGCATCTCCATCTCTGTATCTATCTGTAGTTTCTCTGTCAACGTTTCTTTCTCGCACAGAGTCTTGCTTCCTATCACCCACACTATATATGTCTATCCATACATATCCATTTATAGGTTGATCTCTTTTGCACAATGGTTGCGCCTCACCCCCTCTGCTCGCCATAGATGCATGCTCCAACCCACGCCACTATCTCTTAAAGACAAAAACACATGCTCAATTGTCGGGCCTTCTTCCCTGCATTCTCACATGCATGCATATTGTCATACCGATCCGTCTCTCCCATGTCGTTGATCTTAGGACTTATGTCTTCTTTCTTTTATCTCGATCATGCGTGCGCGCACACACACATCCCACGTGTCGGTGTACTAGAGTAGGGGTACCCTAGTATCCTGAACTTGTGCACGGTCAGTTGGACCACCCGCGGCAAGGCTTGCCGGGTGACCACCAAGGTCCTCCGCGGTTCCTGTGGAGCCATTCAAGAGCAAAGTATCTAAGCCAAGAAGACAAGGCCTCGGCAAGAGGAGCTTGCCGGGAAGGCCCACTAAGGCATCTCAAGGAGTTTGCCGCGACGCGCCACGCGTCCCGGCAAGGCCCGGGGAGCGACAAGCCTCCGGACGCGACAAGACAACGACCATGGCAAGGCACTTGCCGCGGCACGCTACCACCCTGTACCTACGCTCCAGCGCATCCACCAACGTGTCGCCCTGGGGCCTTTCCAGGCGTGCGTGGCGAGAGGCTATGCAGCCAGCGGTGCACGGTGGCAAGCGGCGCTGACAAGATTACCATCGTGGCGAGCGGTGGCGTCCCTGACGGTCCCTGTTTGCACTGTTTGGGCGACGTAGACGGGCATTTAATGTCTTTGTCCCCTGCCGTCAGGGTTAGGTATGATACACTGTACAGGTTGCTGTACCAACCGCAAGTCCTTTTCCATTTTTACCCTTGTCTATGTTGCCACCTGTCGGTGACCCCTTGAGCATATAAAAGGAGGCCCATGCGCAACGTAGAGAGGGGTTCGGAAGGTTCGAAGCCAGAGAACACTTGCGCTCAGTCTCATTAGCAGCTAGAGTGTACTGTAGCACTCAGCGCTCCCGAGCAAGAACACAATACAATCAGACAAGCAGCAGTAGGAGTATTATCTCTCCGGAGAGCTCCGAAGCTGGGTAAACCACTCGTGTGATTCGCCTCGATCTGCTCTTCGTGCGATCTCCGCCCCCCGCCGAACCGAAAGGGGCTCGGTCCGCCGGGCCAATAGGTGTTCGTGGATCAGTCACCCCGACATCTTTGGCGCGCCAGGTAGGGGGCGTCGAGATTGTGTGAACCCGATCCGGCGTTCACACGAGCTAGATCTTCATCTTCTTCATCGACATGCCACCGAAGAAGAAGACTTCGGCCGCAACTGTTCCGTCCTCGTCGATCCCACCACCACCGGAGCAAATGGGTGGTGGGGTAGACCCCGACGGAAGAACGGACATCGACGATGGAGCTCACGGTGATACCAGGTCCAAGGAAAAGGCTGCACAGACCTCGGCGTCCGTACAAGCACCGCGCCCATCTCAGGAGGCGCAGGACCGACAGCGTCATGGTATTCGCAGTACCATACGCTTGTTGGACCAAGATCGAGCTGGAGGATCTCGGGGTGCTCAAGACCAGCATGCACGCCAATACGCTGGCACGAGCGAGGCACGATCGCCTGGACGTGATACTGCTCCTTCTAACGTAGTTAGAAGTCCGAGCATATCCCGCTCCTCGCACCGTTTGCCACTGCCGCCCACCACTCCAGTAGAAGCTTTGGCGCGAGCTCAACTGCTCCTGGATTACCCTCCAACGGTAGACAAGATCGATGAATGGAGGGCCACCATTCAGAGTCTCATCGGCTTCGCCAACGGTGACACTCCACGGCAGCCGAGTACATCGCTGCCGCGGCAGGACCGCCAGGCGCGAGCCGGTGGCAACGAAACCGGTGGGGGTGCAACCACCATGCACTCTCCACCCCGAAGGCCAAGGTCGCCGACTCGTCGGATCCACCTCGACAGCGACTTCACTCATCGTTAGATCCACGAGCTCGTCGCGATCAACGCCAAGTTCTTCACGAACGACAGCAAGAAGACGCTCGAACTCGCATCGAGCGCCGAAGAGAAGCGCGGCGTCAATCAGACCAGCGCGCTGGACCCTCTGTCGACATGCATGCGCCAGGGGAACCAGGCGACTTGCTGTACGCGGTAGGTCGCCCTGCGTTCACTCGTGAGCTGCGGCAGGTCCAGTGGCCCAGCACGAAGAATTTCAAGCCAGACATACCAGAGAAGTACGACGGCAAGTCGCATCTGTCGGAGTTCCTCAGCATCTACACCATGGCGGTGCAGGCTGCCGGGGGGCGGGACGACAAGATCCTTGCCAACTACTTCCCGCTGGTACTCAAACCCAATGTCCGATCCTGGCTCATGCACTTGCCGAACAACTCCATATCCTCCTGGGCAGACCTATGCCATCAGTTTGTCGGCGCCTTTACAGGCGGCCACAAGCCTCCTGGCAAGGAAAGCGACCTTCATCTGCTCGCCCAGAAGGAGGGAGAATCCCTGCGCAAGTACATTCAGAGATTCAGCCGCGTACAGCACAACACCCCAGATGTCCACCCTGCCGCGGTAATCAGCGTGTTCCATCAGAACGTGCGAAACCGCAGGATGCGGGAGGAGATGGTGATGTGCAACATCAAAGACGTCAGTGAGCTATATGCCCTGGCCGACAAGTGTGCGCGTGCTGAGGAAGGGAGGAAACTCCCCGGAGAGAATACAGAAGCAGGAGGATCTGACAGTGAGGAGGCAGCCTCGGTAAAGAAAAACCGGCGACAGAATAACAGGAAGAAGAAAGGCAAAGATGTGCTAGTCGTTGAGCAGTCCGGCAATGAAGGTGGCGCCAAGAAAGTCAAAGCTGGTAGCTCCGGCGGCACTAACTACCAGACTGTAGCGGTCGCCGACAAGCAAGACGGCACCAGCAAGCAGTACTTCAAGATCCACCGCACCAAGGGCCATGACCTCCAGAGCTGCAAGAAGGTCGAGCAGCTTGTTGAGCAGCAAAAGGCTGAATACGAGTGGCGCGACAAGGAGAAGGCCCAGGAAGGTGCTGGAGCAGCCGGCAAGAAACGCCCCGGCCGAGGAGGATGCCGCGGCAAGGCCAAGTAGCGGCAAGGAGATAGACCTCCACGCGGCCGCGACAAGGATGAAGATGATGACGATGATGAAGATATGGATGATGACGAGATCGATGAGCAGGAGTTCCAGAAAGCCATAGAGGTCCTGTGCGTTGACGGCGGTGCTTCTCTGCATACTTTCCACTGCCAGCTCAAACAGTGGATGCGGGAAGTCAATGCGGTAGAACCACCCGTCGAGTCACGCAAGCCTCTGAAATGGTCCAGCACGCCTATCCTCTCTGATATTGAGGACCACCCTGACCGCATAACTGCGGTCGGGTGCTTGCCGATGTTGGTTTCACCAACGATCCGCAACCTCAAGGTCACTAAGATGCTAGTTGATGGCGGGGCCGGCTTGAACCTGATCTCCTCCGCGGTACTCCAGAAACTCCAGATCCCTGATAGTGAGCTCGAAGCGACCGGAACATTCCAAGGAATCAATCCGGGAAGAAGCAAGCCGAAGGGAAAGATCACGCTGCCGGTGACATTTGGCAGCGAGTTGAACTTCAGGACTAAGAGGGTCACTTTTGACGTTGCTGACTTTCCATTGCCTTACAATGGGATACTCGGCCCTCCAGCACTCGCCAAATTTATGGCAGCCTCTCACTATGCATACAACGTGCTGAAGATGCCAGGCCTGATAAGTGTCATCTCTGTCCCTGGCGACAAGAAGGATGCCCTTATCTGCGCCGACAAGATCTACCAGGAAGCAGCAGCCGCAGCGGATCACAAACCACTTGTCGTTGAAGCTCCCGGGGCAAAGAAGAATACCAAGTCCGGCAAGAGTTCTGATGCCCACTCCGGCAAGCGCACCTCTTCGGAGTGCTGTGCTACCGTCGAGGATGCTCCATCGAGCTCCACCGGCAAGTGTAAGAAGGCAATGGAAGCTCCACCAGAGACCAAGAAGGTGTCCGCCAAGGAGGACGGCACTGGTGGTACTTTCACCATCAGTGCCACTCTCGACCCTAAATAGGAAAGCGCGCTCGTTGTTTTCCTGCGGGCGAACATCGACGTGTTTGCGTGGCAACCGTCTGACATCCCCGGTGTTCCCAGGAAAGTAATCGAGCACCATCTTGCCGTCTGTCCTCATGCACGGCCCGTCAAGCAGAAAGTCAGGAAGCAGGCGGTGGAGCGCCAAGAATTCATCGCAGAAGAAATCAAGAAATTGGAAGCAGCAGGCCTTGTCAGAGGAGTGCTCCATCCTACGTGGTTGGCCAATCCTGTAGTCGTGCGCAAGGCAAACGGGAAATGGAGGCTTTGTATCGACTTTACCGATGTCAATAAAGCTTGTCCCAAAGACCCATTTCCCTTGCCGCGCATCGACCAGATTGTTGACTCCACGGCCGGATGTGACTTGCTTTCATTTCTTGATGCATACTCAAGATACCATCAGATCTTCATGGCAGAAGAGGATGAGGAGAAAACCGCATTCATCACCCCATGTGGCACATACTGTTTCGTATGGATGCCTTTCGGTTTAAAGAATGCTGGTTCAACATTTGCAAGGGTAGTCCATTATGCTTTTGAGCCGCAAATGCACAGAAATGTGGAAGCCTACATGGATGACATAGTGGTCAAGAGCAAGGACAAGGCAACTCTGATTCAAGATTTAGATGAAACCTTTGCAAATCTGCGCAAGATCAACCTCAAGCTTAACCCCGAGAAGTGTGTGTTTGGAGTCCCCTCCGGCAAGCTTCTCGGGTTCTTCGTGTCTCAGCGGGGAATCGAAGCCAATCCTGACAAGATCAAGGCCATTGAGCAGATTGAAGCACCAAAGCACGTCAAGGATGTACGAAGACTTGCCGGTTGCATAGCTGCTCTCAGCAGGTTTATCTCTAGGTCTGCTGAGCGCGCCCTGCCATTTTTCAAAATATTGAAAAAGGCAGGTCCAATGAAATGGACTCCGGAAGCGGAGGCCGCACTACAGGACTTAAAGAGATACCTGTCCTCCACTCCAACACTTGTCGCACCTAAGCCACAAGAGAAGTTGCTGCTATATATAGCGGCAACCAATCAAGTGGTTAGTGCTGCGTTAGTAGTGGAGAGGGAGGCAGATGATGAGCCAGCAACCATGGCAGATGCATCCAGCGACAAGCAGAGGGCTTCACCGGCAAGCTCTGGTCCCGATAAAGATGGATCTGCGCAGTCACATGAGAAGATGCAGAAAAGAATGGTGCATCGCCCGATTTACTTTGTCAGTTCCCTTTTGCAGGGGCTAGGTCAAGGTACTCTGGTGTGCAGAAATTGCTTTTCGGCCTCCTCATGGCCTCGAGAAAGCTGCGCCATTACTTTCAGGCACATGAGATCACAGTCGTCACTCGTTTTCCGCTGAAGAGGATACTGCAGAATCCAGAAGCAACAGGCAGGATTGTCGAGTGGGCACTGGAACTGTCAAGCTTTGGCCTCAAGTTTGAGAGCACTTCAACTATCCAAAGCAGAGCGCTGGCAGAGTTCATAGCAGAATGGACGCCAACACAAGATGAAGAAATTCCAGAAACAAGCATCCCCGTCAAGGAAGCAAGCAAAGAGTGGCTGATGTACTTTGATGGTGCTTTCTCGCTGCAATGCACCGGTGCGGGCATGCTGCTTGTCACACCCACCGGAGAGCACCTCAAGTACGTATTCCAGATGCACTTTCCCAAGGAGCAAGCAACGAACAATACCGCAGAGTATGAAGGTTTGCTTGCCGGTCTCAGGATCGCAACAGACCTTGGGATCAAGAAGCTCATTGTCAGGGGTGACTCATAGCTTGTCGTCCGCCAAGTTAACAAGAATTATCAAAGTCCGTTGATGGAAGCTTACGTTGATGAAGTGAGGAAGCTAGAAGAGCACTTTGATGGCCTACAGATGGAACACGTTCCAAGAGCTCAGAACGACATTGCCGATGGCCTGTCAAAGTGCGCCGCACTTAAATTACCTGTGGAACCAGGGATCTTTGTGCTCAAGCTGACTCAACCATCTGTAACACCGTCAACTGGACAGAGCAAGAAGAGGAAGTTGATTTTTGGCGACTATTTTCCGGCAGAGCTCCCCGAAGCCGCCGCCAAGAAGGTCCCCAAGATCGACGCCAAGTGTGCTGAGGAGCAGTCTGCTCCGGCGAGCCTTACGGTTTGTTCCGTTGAAGCAGACACTTCCGACAAGTTTTGCTCCGGCTGAGCCGCAGGTGCTCGCCGTAGAAGCGGATGTTCCCGCAGCAGCAGATGTGCCTTTAGTCCTTGTTGTCGAGCCGCAAGCTCCAACATGGGCACAGCAGATTGTCCATTTCCTTCAGATAGGAGAGCTTCTCGAAGAGCAAGAAGAAGTGGAAAGAGAAGCCCGGCAGTCAAGTATGTACCAGTTTGTCGACAACACACTGTACAGAAGAAGACTCAACGGCGTGAAATTGAAGTGTATTCACCGGGAAGACGGACAAAAGCTGTTGGCAGAGATACATGGAGGCATATGTGGTCACCACATTGGCGCAAGAGCACTTGCCGGCAAAGCATTCCGGCAAGGTTTCTTTTGGCCGACAGCCCTCCAGGATGCAACTGCATAAGTAACCAAGTGTGAAGCGTGCCAGTTCCATTCCAAGCAGATACACCAGCCAGCTCAAGCTCTCCAGACGATCCCTTTATCTTGGCCATTTTCGGTCTGGGGGCTCGACATCCTCGGCCCTTTCCCCCGAGCTGTCGGCGGCTTTGAGTACTTGTACGTTGCAATTGACAAGTTCACAAAATGGCCGGAAGTGGAACCAGTAAGGAAGGTGATAGCACAGTCAGCAGTCAAGTTCTTCAGGTCGATTGTTTGCCGCTTCAGGATCCCTAATAGGATCATCACCGACAACGGCACACAATTCACAAGTCGCACCTTCATGCAATACGTCCAAGATCTTGGCGCCAAGGTCTGCTTCGCTTCTGTTGCTCATCCGAGAAGCAACGGTCAAGCGGAGAGGGCAAATGCTGAAGTGCTGCGCGGGCTCAAGACCAGGACTTTCGACAGGCTGCGCAAGTGCGGAAAGAACTGGATTGAGGAGCTGCCGGTGGTTCATTGGTCGGTCAGGACGACACCAAATCGAGCCACTGGCCAGACGCCTTTTTCTCTAGTCTATGGAGCAGAGGCAGTTCTCCCCATGGAACTCATATACGGGTCGCCTCGAGTGCTCGCTTATGATGAGCTTGAGCAAGAGCAGCTGCGACAAGATGATGCGCTGCTCCTTGAGGAAGACCGTCTTCAGGCTGCTGTACAAGCTGCTCGATACCAGCAAGCTTTGCGCCGCTACCATAGCCGCAAAGTTAATGCCAGAAGTCTCGAGGAAGGCGACCTTGTTCTTCGGCACGTTCAGTCCGGCAAGAATTCCAACAAGTTGACGCCAAAGTGGGAAGGCCCTTACCGGGTGAAACGAGTCACTAGGCCTGGCGCTGTCCGCCTTGAGACCGAAGATGGCATTCCGGTGAGCAACTCCTGGAACATTGAGCATCTTCGTAAGTTTAACCCGTAAGGCGCGGTTGCCGGAACCTGTTCCGGCAACCACCTTTTGTACAAGTCTTGTCGATGTTGCATGTAATCCTTTGTACAAAGCCGGGCGCAGATCCCGTGCATAAGTAAAGCTCATGTGCTCTGCACCTCTAGTCAATTCCATGCTTTCTATATTTCTTTGCATGCATGTATCTGACACTTTGTGCAGCACATACCCCCAGTAAGCAATAACGAGCCGTAAGGCTCCGTATCATTATTTTCTCTTCTTTCTCTTTCTCAAAGGAAGGAAGGTTCCCTCG